>NC_048299.1:173092676-173197082 GCF_013100865.1 Trachemys scripta elegans
TTAAGGTCAGAAGGGACCATTATGATCATCTGGTCTGACCCCCTGCATGCTGCAGGCCGCAAGACCCTTCCCTGTACTCTACCGTTGAAGTCCCCAGTCCTGTGTTTTAGTGATTTCAATCGGCTGAGACCCTCCTGCTAGTGATCCCTGCCCCATGCTGCGGAGGAAGGCGAAAAACCTCCAGAGGCTCGGCCAATCTACCCTGGAGGAAAATTCCTTCCCGACCCCAAATATGGCGATCAGTAATACCCCGAGCATATAGGCAAGAGTCTCTAGCCTGACCCTTGTTGGCCATTATGTTGTTCATGTACCATTGCTTGGTTTTCCTTGGCTACTATGTTTTATCATTAAACCATTTCCTCCATAAACTTATCCAACTTAATCTTAAAACCAGACAGGTCCGTTGCCCCTACCGTTTCCCTCGGAAGGCCGTTCCAATATTTCACCCCTCTGATGGTCAGAAACCTTCGTCTAATTTCTAGCCTAAACTTTCCCCCGGCCAGTTTGTATCCATTCGTTCTCGTGTCCACATTAGTACTAAACTGGAATAATTCCTCTCCCTCCCTTGTATTAACCCCTCTGATATATTTAAAGATAGCAATCATATCCCCCCTCAGCCTTCGCTTTGTCAGACTAAACAACCCAAGCTCCTCTAATCTCTTTTCATACGACAGGTTTTCCATTCCTCTGATCATCTTAGTCGCCCTTCTCTGCACCCGTTCCAGTTTGAGTTCATCTTTTTTAAACATTGGAGACCAGAACTGCACACAGTACTCCAAATGAGGTCTCACCAGCGCCTTATACAACGGAAGCAGGACCTCCCTATCTCTACTAGATATACCTCGCCTAATACATCCCAAGACCGCATTGGCTTTTTTCACCGCCACGTCACATTGCCGACTCATAGTCATCCTGCGGTCCACAAGGACCCCTAGGTCCTTCTCCTCTTCCGTTACTTCCGTCCTGCCCTCCCCTGGATCCCCTTCCTTCCCTCCCAATACCCTGACTCCCCAAGCTCCCTTTGCTTACTCCAGGCAGTGGCACTCAGGCAGGCTAGTCTAGGCAGCCATGTACCTGAGCAGCAGGTAACAGGAAGGAACACACAGAAAAACTTCCCCATGCCCCCTCTGGCAGAGAGCTGGGCTGACAGCCCAGTCTTCCTCCCTTGCTCTAGGCGCCATAGAGTGTGGATCAGCGGGATTGCTAGTTGCTGGTGCCTTTTCCATGCACATGTCTGCAGCTGCGCTCCAACTTCAAGTGGCAGAAATGTTTTTTCCTACCCCCCAGGAGTCTGGGGAGGGGCATGTGACCCTTCTTGCCCCTCCCAGACATTGCCTAGTGATTAGATTTCCATTTAGAAAAGGCCATAAATCCAACAGTCAGGTGAAAGGATTAGGAGAACATAAGAATTTCAATTAACACAGGAATACATGCAAACAAGGAATAGGAAAATATCACCTGGAAAACACTATCTGCTCTTTCCTAGGTATATAGTAGAATGTTGCTTTTGCATGTGGGGGTTATGTAAGTCCACTGAGATACCAGGACTGACCAACTTGGCACAAGTGAAGAATGTGACTCTGTACTGTCTGGTTAAAAGTCCCCACTTTGTTTCATCCACAAAGTTTCAGTGTTTCCAGGCAACTGTAGGGAATGGAAGATTGTGCGTGACTGCTTAACAGTATCTCTGATTTTTTTCAACTCAGCCGCTGTGGTTCATTATGTCCACTCCTTCTGTCAAAGCAATGATTGTTAAATCTCCCTTTGAGTAAACCTGCTCTGTTAAACTTCTAAACCATGGACTCCTTGGTCTATTTCTCAGTAGGCATGTACTGGAGGGCTACAGAGTTCTGTCATTTTCATTTCAGAATAGAGAAGGAAGCACTTCAGGAGACAAGGGACAGGAATGAAAAGGTTTCTCTCTGTGATCCTGTATAAATGTTTTCTTTTCCTAAAGCTCTGTCTGGACTGTGTAATCTGCTCTGGTTGCTAGATATTTTCAGGATCATGTGATCTCAGTTATACATTTTGTGTCATTGTGGTGTGTAGTTGCTGAGGCCCTGATTCAGGACTGCAATTAAGCATCTGTTTAAGACCATTCTTATTCAGGACAGGAGTTAAGCATGTGATTAAATCCTATAACTTCACTGGAATTTTTGCACATGCTTAAGTGCTTTCCTGGACAGGGGTGCATCCTTGAATCAGGACTGAGGAAGCAAATCCTACCCTCTATTAAAATAAGTGGCAAAATTCTATTGACTTCAATGGGTCCTGATCTGGCCTGGTATGAAAAGTGAATAAAGTCAAGACAGCTTTATCTTTAAAATCTCAGTAATGCCAGATAATTAAAAGACCATTTAAAGCGATACTCTCAGGTTAAAATCATGTATTTAAAAAGAGGTTATACTAAAACAGACATTCAGACTAATTTTCTTTGTCTCCATTTATGCTATTTGTTTATTTTTTTTAACTTCACTCTGCTTGGATAAAGGAAACACACTAGTCAGATTAGTCTCTAGTCAGTTTCATTTTTTGGTTCTCATGCACTAGCAAAAGAGTTCTCAAACTTTTTCAGTGTGGAGCACATGTTAGCAGAGAGATTGCCTCATGCACCAACTCCTCTTCCATTCATAATCACATTAACAACCCTGTGGCAACTGCAGCAACTGCTTAAGTAATAAGAGGAAAGCGTTTAGGCAATTTTAGCTGTCCCTTTGCAAAACCTAGCAGCTGGAAACCAAGAATACTCAGCATCTTGTGGCCAATCGATTTTCTGTGGGCAAGCAGCAAGCGCTCAGTTAGGAAGCCTCTGCATTAGCAGCACAGTGCTACAGTGATTGAGTTGCTAATGCTGCAGAAGAATGTTACTTCTAAACAAAACTATCTTTGAATTTCTCCAGCTGTTGGGTTTCAAAAGTTTCTTCAGCAACCAAATCAAATTTAAAAATCGGGACAATTTCAGATATGGTGTGAGCTTACTGACTTACTTGCATTCCTTTACAATTGGGTTGAACTGGTTCTATTCTAATATGATTATGCAGCAGACTGGACTAGAAGACCTCTCGAGGTCCCTTCTAGTCCTATGATTCTATAATTTTTTGATACCACACCAGTTACCATGTCATCTAGTGTACTTTCCAGTGGTTTATTATATTTCATCAAAATTCAGACTGCCACATACTTTTTCTGTATTTCCTGCCCCAGCATTGCTGACTATATTTAGGGCATTATACTTAAGCTTTGGATTTAATTTTCCTATGTTCTCCATATTATTGAAAATATATATAATTGGATAGTAGTTTCTCTTTGACGCAACCCAGGTTATATCTGTGCTTACTCCTGCAGAGGAGTCACAATCTGATGTTAATGACATCACAAGCTACTAGTGCTGAAATTGTGACATTGCAGTCACAGCATGATTTCAACACAAGCACACACAGAAGGAGAAGATTGTACCTAGTTGCCATGATGACAGGAATGCTAAAATAGCCTAAACAAACTAGGCATGAGATCCTCATTCTCATTCCAGTCCATTTATGCTGGGTAAAGGGGCTCTGACAGCCCTGGATCTGGCCAGGAGAGAATTCCCGCAGTGCAGCAACTGCAGAAGTTAGCTATAACGCTGTCTTCTGAGGATTCCTGCACATTAAGTCCTGGCATGGGGGTTGTGGCAGGGGGATATCAAGGACAAAAATGGCATCGGGGCAGGGCCACAGCATGTAGCACTGAAGAGATTCTAAGCAGTATTACTGTCTGCAGGACAGCCCTGGAGGTTTCCATAACTTACACTGGTCCCCAGGGATTACGAGGATGCAAAGTTGACTTAAAGCCACGTTAGTCCCCTCTTACGCTTGGGCTGTGTGTTCTGTGCTGTGCCTCTTAGAGGTACAATATAGAAGCTCATTCAAAGAGATGAGGTAGGAAGAAGCTAACCCTTGACTTTTATAACAAAATGTTCATAGACAGTTAAGAAAAATGATGAAACCCACATGAAAAGCAATGGCTTTATATTTAGAATATGATTAATAGTAACATTTTCTGTTATGTGCAAGGTTGTTGTTTTTTAAGTTAGTGCTATGATACCATCTGGATACCTTGAAACGAGGGGGGGGGAGACTTCTTGATGTTCTTTAGGGATATTCTGCTTTGATTTGCACCCTCATTTCAAATACCTGAGACAAAGTATACTCTGTTATGCCTGTGTGTTCCTACTGAAGCCAGCTGGCCAATTGTCTTCTCTTGTGCATATGTAACTTCCATGTTTCTTTTGTCTCCTTCAGTCAAACCATGGGCTAGCTTCAGTCTCTTCACCCTATAGTTATCCATTCATTTATATAACTTATTTACCAGTATTAATCCAGAGCTAACATTCTAAACTGAAAGCTGATCCTGTTTTCAATATCTGAAGATAAAAAAAAAAGTGTGAAAGACTACAGAGATTTGATCTCTGAGATTTCATTATTTCATTATTGTATCTGTGCCTTATTTTCTACCTAGAGTAGTTTTAAATGACTAAAAAGAGTGGAAGATGGGAAAAGTGGGAAAACAAACAGAAATAATGAAGGTCTAAAGTATATTTACATCCTTATCACTCAAAATACTTAGTGTTTTCTTTTTTAAAAAACCTGGTGAAAATCTGTAAATTGACACGTCTAAGGGATAGTAAATTCAATTCTGGTGACACTGGTAGCCAAGGGACAGATTGATGTAAACAATTACACTGCGAGGTTAAACTTAGTAAAGAAACATTTCAATCTCTGAGTGTAGGAAAAGAGCAGCCTGCTTGAGGGCAAAAAAAAAAAAAAATTATACTGCATAGCCCAGTAAACTGAAATGAGTTAAACAGGCATAAAATGGTGTGCGTTTTTGTTATTCGTTTCTGTATTTTGTTTTAGTTTGTTAATTTTGCTGTATCATTTAAATGTCATTCCAGTTCTTATCCTTTAGAACATAAAACCATCTCTAGCTTTAGTTATGTAAATGTAAACATATTTTATATTGTTATTTCAAAAAGAAATATAGATTTGAATTGGTTGCCTCAGAACAACAAGCAAAGGCAGTGGGGCAAATTAATAATAGATTTCTGTTTTCAGTTTCTCCCAACCTTGGAACAAGATGTCAGAAATTATAGAGACAAGGTGGGTAAGGTAATATCTTCTATTGGACCAACTTCTGTTGGTGAAGGAGACAAACTTTCAAGCTTACATAGAGCTCTTCTTCAGGTCTGGGAAGTACTCAGTGTCAAGCTAAATACAAGGTGGAACAGATTATTTAGCGTAAGTAGTCAGCACATACTATGAGACCATTCAAGGTAAATTGACCCATTAACATGGGTCTTATACATACCTATCACAACATGTGGTGTATCTCATCCAGTACACTGAATGACCCAATATGGGTGAAACAGAACAATAACTATGCTCTGAGTGAACTCTCACAGAAAAATGATAAAAGAGAAAAATACTTTATCATCTGTGGATGAACACTTTTCACAAAGCAATCACTCCATATCTACAGGTTTTAGAGTTCAGTTCTCATCCTCAAAGAAAACTTCCACAGCACCTTCAAAAGGTGATCTTGGAAGCGTAAATTCATAATTTTGCTAGATGCTAAAAATCATGGATTTAATAAAGACACTGAATTTAAGGTTTATTATAACAATCTGTAACCCATTAATCCCCCTTTTTTGTCCTATGTCTGCAGAAGTGTTAACTGGCCTCTTCGCCTTGAATGGTTTCCTACAACATGTTTACTACTTATGCTAAACAATGTTTTCCACGTTGTATTTAGCTGTCACACTCTGAGTACTTCCCAGACCTGAAGAAAAGCTCTGTGCAGCTTGAAAGTGGTCTCTCTCACCAGCAGAAGTTGGTCCAATAAAAGATATTACCTCACCCACCTTATCTCTCTAATATCCTGGGACCAACAAGGCTAGAACAACATTGTAAACAGAAATTATTGATTTAGGCCATGTCTACACTACCACTTATATTTGCAAAACTTACCTTGCTCAGGGGTGTGGAAAAAACACACCGCAGAGCAACATAAGTTTTGCCAGCATAAGTGGTATTGTACACAGCACTGTATTGGCGGAGAGCGTCTCCCGCTGACATAGCTAACGCCACTTGTTGGAGGTGGTTCATTTATGTCAACAAAGAGAGCTCTCTCCTGTCCGCATAGAGTGTCTACAGGAGAGATGTTAAAGCATCAGTACAGCTGTGCCACTTTAAGATCTTTAATGTAGACATAGCCTCAGTTATGTCTTATTTGACCATTGCTCAATATTAAAAAAAAAAAAAAAAAAATACGAGATGGATCTAGGTGGGAAGGTGTGGTGTGGGTTGAAGAGTGACTGACTGTGTAGTGTACAGGCCTATGAAAGAACCTTCATAATTCTTCCCATTTCATCTTGTTTTGATGTATAACTCCAAATGGACATTGCATTCTGTCCAACTGCATGCAAATATGCATGTATATACTGAGATTTTTCAACCCTCTCTAAGGATTTTATACCTGCAAGTCCTATGAGAATTAATGGGAACTGGATGTCCTAATATCCAAGGATCCTAGGCGGCTTTGAAAATCCTTGTCACAATTTACAACATTCTGTCTTTCCATCTGGATCCAAAAGCTCTTAGTTCACAATGGGGCATTGAAAGACGGCCACTGTTCCCTACTGTCATTTTCAAGTGAAACTGAATGAAACCCAGAAGTAGAAAGCATAATGAAACTTCCCAGGTTCATATTGTATTTCCTCTATGCCACACTGAGTTTGAATGAACACAAGGCTTTATGTGAAAATCAAGGGATGTAACACCATGCAAACCAGAACTGACAAAATAGTTGAAAATTGTGAACTGAAAATGGCACACTTCACACAGCTCTAGTTGTGGAGGCTTTGTAATATATACTAGTATGAAGGCAAATTGAAGAGATACATGGTAAAGATTCAGTAGAAAGAACAGGCAGATACTGCATTTCCAATATTGTCAAAATCAATCACTATACAGATATAGATAGGAAAGTCACACTGAACAATGACTTTCTTGGGAGTGTAAACTCTGACAAATCTAATTTAGAGCAGCTCAGACTATTTACAACATAAGAGTGTTTGCAGGCCCTGTTTCAGCTACTATGTGAGGTTTCTGGTAAAAAAAAAAAAAAAAAAAACAGCTTAAAGCGATGCCATTATATTGAGTTTCCAACTGTCCAAAAACTTTCTGACTATGCCAGGGGGTAAATTAACAAACCAATGGCTTTTGAAGAAAAACCAAGGCAGCCACATTTTCAGAAGTCACCACTTATTTGGTCATTTTTAAGAATGTTGGTCTTACTATTCGAAACTGTTAAGTCCCAAAAGGTATCACTTAATTTTTAATCTTTTCACATGTCTTTATTACGCAATTTCCTACTTCAGCCTATTAAACAGATTAAATTAGATATATATTCAATATTATCAAGGGGCTTTTCAAGTTCTTAGTAAGCCTTCTCAATGGCATTTCCAGTAAAGTAGTGTCTGGGGTCAATCAGACGTATTAAAATGGTGGTTATTAATTCTGACCTGCCATCAATGACAAAGTAGACCAAATTTTCTCTTCTAGTGCTATGGTTATCAGTGTGTTATCAGAGCACTTTACAAGCTTTTAAACATTTTAACAAGGTTCTTACACTTCTCATTTTGTCTCCCACATAGTTTTTATTGTGGTTATTATTATTTTTTATTTTTAATCCTGTGGGGATTAGGTGCAATTGAGCACACAATTTGACCCAGAATGACAGTAATAGCACTAGTTAATTAGAGGACTAATCAGAGTCATGGCAACACCCACCACTAATTAGAGCATCTTGTTCAGTAGAGTCTGGGAAATGACCGTAAATGGAACATTCTTACCTCTAGACCACCACGTTGCATGGGTTGTTTTCAGACAGCTGGTAAGTAAAATAGAATTTAAGCTTATAACTATTGCTGATGTCAGAACCCAGTTCTGAGAAGCACTATTGATAAAAGATGTCAGTCTTCTCACTTTTTTATACAAATGCAACTCCCAGCAACCAGTAAGAGGGATTTCATATTTAAATGTGTGTGAATTCCCTCTTGTTGATTGCTGTGATTTGCAGTTCTCGAGAAAAGAAGTATAAGAGCCTTCGATGCGACTTTGTCATGTATGTCGCAGAATATATTTATCAGTACTGTCGGAGAAAACTCTACTTCCACAGTACTAATAAAAGACAATTGCAGCTACTATAGTCTTGGATGAGACGTAGAAGAATGGTCCCAACCACTGGTGGTCATTAAAGATCTTATGACATTTTGTGCAAGAATAGAGGCATTGTTTCCTGTGTCCTGGCTAATTTCCCTCCTGGATAATTAAATCCTCCCTACCCAACATTCATGCTGAAGTTTCAGTTGGAGAAATATTTTTCACTTTCTATTTTGAACAGTAGATGCATTCCCAAGCTGAAAAATTTAGATTTAGTATCCACATAAGTATCTCATCAAAACCCTGCAGTATTCAGATCTAGAGTTTCGGTTCAAGCTCATCTCTACAACATAATTGTGCATTTTTACTGTGCACTGTTAAACAGATTTTCTGTGCCGTCCTGGCTGTGATTCCACTTCAGTGGTGAGTAAAGTGATTCCTAAATATCTTATCTTATCATTTGATTTATTTTTTAATCTGCAAACTTTGCACCTTTTTTGCAACCGCAGACAGGCAGCCACAATTTAACTAATAAAGTTTGTACCAGTGATTCATTGCTGGTGCAGTCCTGTGGGCCATATAAAGGATAGGCAGAAGCTTGACCGAAAATCTAGTCCAAGAGATCCTTAATAAATGTATTATTATTACTCAAAAAGAACAGGAGTACTTGTGGCACCTTAGAGACTAACAAATTTATTAGAGCATAAGCATCCGAAGAAGTGGGCTGTAGTCCACGAAAGCTTATGCTCTAATAAATTTGTTAGTCTCTAAGGTGCCACAAGTATTCCTGTTCTTTTTGCGGATACAGACTAACACGGCTGCTACTCTGAAACCTATTATTACTCTGTGTTTCATAAATGACTAAGCACATTTTAAACACTTCACAAAATATTCCATTTCATCTTTTGTAACATAGGAAATTTAGATCTTAAAATAATATAGGGATTTTACACTTGTACCGGATTTCAGTGTGACTCTTTATTATGTGCACTACTGGAAACTGACCACACTTTCCTCCTGCTACAAATGTGCAATCCAGGTGATAGATCATGAATTCAGAGGGAATTTAACAGTCTGAATTGAGCCTGGATCGTGCAGCACATGCTCTTCCAGTTAAGCTAAAAGAGCAAAGTCAGCAAAGTCTCATTGACATGTTATCCACAGTTCTTCTGCATCAGCAATATCCCCCTGGGCAGTGGCAGCAGTGTTTGAGAAAAGGAATGAAAACAATATTTCAATGTCTTTCTGACCAGCACAGTAAGATCATGGACGTTTCAGGTTTCCACACCACAGAAACATGCAGAAGTATGTATATTTATTCGGAGTATTATATTGTTTTTCAAGTATTATCTACAAAGGGGCCTGAATCAAAATCTTGTATAGAAATATTCCCCAAGCCTTGGTGAAGAACTCAAACTATATTCATCTTAATGAATTCTTAGATAAGTTCCTCAGTTAGGTTTGGAACATATGACAGTGCTGCCTATTCAGTTACGATAAAGCTGTCATGGCTACCTGCATCTTACTACTGTTCCTAAACTAAAGAGCTAGTATTTTTCAAACTGCACACTTCAAGTTAGGCTCCTACATCCTTACATAGACAACCAAATAAATAGCCTGGTTTTCAGAAGAAATTATTTCTGTGGGATCTGCTGCATGCTCAGAACTTTGAAAAATCAGGCCATTTACTTAATATCTAAGTAAAAAGATCTTGGAGTCATCGTGGATAGTTCTCTGAAGATGTCCACACAGTGTGCAGAGGCGGTCAAAAAAGCAAACAGGATGATAGGGATCATTAAAAAGGGGATAGAGAATAAGACTGAGAATATATTATTGCCCTTATATAAATTGATGGTACGCCCACATCTCGAATACTGCGTACAGATGTGGTCTCCTATTCTAAAAAAAGATATACTGGGACTAGAAAAGGTTCAGAAAAGGGCAACTAAAATGATTAGGGGTTTGGAACGGGTCCCATACGAGGAGAGATTAAAGAGGCTAGGACTCTTCAGCTTGGAAAAGAGGAGACTGAGAGGGGATATGATAGAGGTATATAAAATCACGAGTGATGTGGAGAAAGTGGATAAGGAAAAGTTATTTACTTATTCCCATAATACAAGAACTAGGGGTCACCAAATGAAATTAATAGGCAGCAGGTTTAAAACAAATACAAGGAAGTTCTTCATGCAGCGCACAGTCAACTTGTGGAACTCCTTACCTGAGGAGGTTGTGAAGGCTAGGACAATAACAGCGTTCAAAAGAGAACTGGATAAATTCATGGTGGTTAAGTCCATTAATGGCTATTAACCAGGATGGGTAAGGAATGGTGTCCCTAGCCTCTGTTTGTCGGAGGATGGAGATGGATGGCAGGAGAGAGATCACTTAATCATTGCCTGTTGGTCCACTCCCTCTGGGGCACCTGGCATTGGCCACTGTCGGTAGACAGGATACTGGGCTAGATGGACCTTTGGTCTGACCTGGTATGGCCGTTCTTATGTTCTTATGTCAGTATGGACTTGGGAGTTTACCTTTAGGCATTCAGTTTTGAAAATCTTGTCCAGGATATATATCCCTTCATTTTTCTGGAAAGCATTGTTAAACTGTATCATTATAAAGTCACACCTTATAGGAAGATCACATGGAGGCCAATTTTTCTTGGTGCCCTTGAATCATGCCTGTTTTACTTGTTCTTTACTAGAACCTACTAGGCCTGTGTTATAATTATAAGCGGCTCATTTTTCCTGGCTGTATAATCAGGATAATGCTGACTTTGCAGAGAAAAATACAGTACCTGATGCTCTGTATAGCAATCCATCTAGAAGTGGTATAGTCCAAACAGAAACAAGGACTATTAGGTTTCAGACACTGAGCATTATCCATGAAAACATATTTTTAAATAAAGAAGCAGCAGTGTTAATCTGCAGTTTCAAAAGATAACAGCGTTCCCGATGTCCTATATTTGTAACATCTGCTCTCCCATGTATATTCTTGGGAGCCAATGTAAGTATTGTGTAAAGGGTATTTATCTTGGATATCAATGGAACTGAGAGTCAAATGCATCAACCTTATAGAATTTTCTATACTTTAGGAATAAATTAAACGTAGCAGTAACTATTGAAATCAGTGGATACTGACTCCACAATGCCATCAGTTTTTAAACAAAAATCTCTATTGAAACCAATTATGAATTTTGCTTTTTTTTTTTTTTTTTTTTTTTTTTTTTTAAAGCAATACCAGATAACCTTTGTCTGTGTAAGGCACTAGCCTGGGACTCAGGAAGTCTGGGCTCAACTCCCAGCTCTGCCATAGATTTTCTGCGTGACCTTGGGCAAGTGATTCACATTTATTGATGGGTGTGAGGTGCTCATATACTACAGTGGGAGCCATGTAGACAGAGATTAAAATGCTTTGTGTGCGTATTTGTATTTCATTTTTTCCCATTGATAAATAATATTGTGTTGGTATGTACTAGCAAAATGCAGCAAAATAACAGATGTTGCACAGGCAAATGTCAGAACTCTGCACTAGGACTGTATGAAGAGTTTAAGGCTATACATAGAACTAAGGTGTGGAAAAATGTTTCCGTGTAAAGGAATGACATTTGATCCTGTGTAATCAAAGGATTGTAAAATGATTTTGGTGCTATACATGGAACAGAAACTTCCTAGACATTGCATGGATTTTGTATTAATAATGTATAATTCAATATGCAGACTTGAAAAAGATGGACGGATGGGACAGCACGGAACAATTTGTCAGCTGTCTGCTGCTCCTGGGAAAGGCAGTTCATTAAAAATAAAAGAAAGTTTGGGACCACTTAGATTATGTTTTTGCAAGCTGGAGAAAAAAAACTAGAATGTTATGTATATTACATATTTAAGTATGGTTAGTATCAAGAGCTGGTAGAAATACCATATGGATTACAAAGTATGACACCTGTCACTTACCTCCCATCATTCTCAAGGCTTGTCATAAGTATCCTTTTAATATGTGTGCTTCAGTTTGCTGCACAAATAATACTGGCCTCAGCCTTACAAAGAGAGAGCTTATTCTTAATATTTGATTACATTATCGATTAGCATATTAGTATTTGGCGAAAGTGATGTCAGTACATGTCGTATTCTGTGTGTTTGTGGCATATAATGGATCTCAACAATAATTGTTTTGCTGGACTACTGTAAGTCCAGTTGCAGTAAAATGAAATTAAAGAAAAACGGATATTCCCGAGTGGATATGTTACTGTAGAGCTATGTCCCCAAAAGCATCTCCCTCCACTTTATTACTTCCTTGACACAGAGGGTTAGGCTCTTTGGGGATGTAGTAAAAGCTTTACTGAACCTGCTTATCTGTGACATTCTGTTCTGGGGCATAAAGGAAATTAAGACATCATGACACACCAATCTGATTTCTCTTAGGAGTCTGGACCTGTGAACAGGTTACTGCAATTACCATTTGGTTCTTTCTTGCACAACTCTTTTTATATCTTTAGGAATCTTTTATTGAGGAGCAAAGAATGGAGAGAGAAGAAAAGGCTGCCTGTGCCTTAAGTCAGCCAGTAGGACTCTTTTTTCCCCCTACGGAAGCACTGACACATTACTCTGACTCTAAAATTCAGCACATCTGATTGTAATAAATATTAGTCTTGGGAAGACCCCACACAGTGCAGTGAGGTGGCAGTGGCCAGCATGACTGCAGCATGCAGCCACTGCCACACCAACTCCACGGGAAGGAGGAGGTGATCAGAGTTGACCTAACCCAAGCCCAAGAGACTCTGGTTGTTTTCAGACCTGACCCAACCCGACACTTGTAGTCAGGTCCCATCAGCTTTGGGTCAGGTTGCTGGGTTTTGCATCCTTCTTCAAGATGTTCTTTGCCTGCAGAGAACTTTTGTTACTCTGTGCTGGAGGGGCAGCCCCCAAGATTTGAGATGCAGCAGAACTACTACCTGAAGAACTTGCACCTGGTACTCTTAACAAAAGAAATTATGCAGAAGCAAATCTCATTTCTCACATCCAGATAGGCCTCTAATCAAATGACTGACAAACCCAATCCTCATGAAGGCCACAGGGGCCTCCTTACTGAAATTACTACTACTACTAAGGAACCTGTCCATAGTCAACCACCTATAAATAATATGAAGGACAAATCCATTGAATCAGTAGTTATTCCTGCTCGTTCCCTATATAAACTGATTTAAAATGGAGTAGAGATCTACTAAGGTTAAAAAAAACTATTTCAAAAGCTAAGTTAATAAAAAATAGCTATAGCCTAAGATATTTGGTATGGCCATATTCTATACCTCATTTCATGAATAATTCTGACAGGATAGGGAGAACTTGAAAAGACTTGGAGGTTTGGAGACTAAAGTCTCAGTTTTAAAAATATATATATTTCTAATACAGGACATGCTAAAGTCAAACAGATTCCATGCAACAGCTCCATTTGTGCTATTTATCATAACCAACAGGGAACGTTCTCTGCCTTTTAGATGTAAATTTAATACCATGTTAAGACAATTATGTGCCCCACCTCAGCTTTTCATAAGCCTACTAAACCTCTAGACATTTTCTTGGATTTTCCATGCTTCTGTGGCAGTAGAATAAATTATTCTGCCAGAGAATCCTCAGGTGGTCACAAAAATAAATAAATAAAATTATAAAGTAAAATCCTTACCAGCTCCATTCTGCACAGAAAACAAATATGCCATTTCAGATTCAGAGTTCTGCTTTCGCTTGTAGACTAACATCTGACTCCAGTATTCGAATGACTAGAGATGCAAGCTGATCACATGCCACTTTGCCTCCTTTTTGGGGTTGGTAGACTGAGATTGTCAAAAAGAAAATTGTTAGGTTAAAGACTTAGGCAGTGTGAGAGGATGGGAAGAAATTGTGCCTTTTTGAAAGGATATACAAATAAAGTGGTTGTATTTAACATTTTCTAAGGCACTTTTTGAAGAAGGAAAAGGATTTTTATAGACGTTAGTTTTATATAGTTGTTTTATAGACCTCTGTACTGTGATGGCAGGTAAAAAACCCTCTGGAGAAAATATTTTGGAAGAGTCTAATGGGGTGGGGAGGGGAAGGAAATGAACATTTTGAAGAACTTTAGTTCATGCGTCCAAACTCTACTAACTCACCATCTGTGCCAAGTATCAAAGGGGTAGCCGTGTTAGTCTGTATCCACAAAAACAACGAGGAGTCCAGTGGCACCTTAAAGACTAACAGATCTGTTAGTCTTTAAAGTGCCACCGAACTCCTCACCATCTGTGTTTGTTTCACAGTAGCAGCCTGAATAGGGATATGGATAAAACACCTGAGTGACCACCTTCAGGCACTCGTCGTGCTAAAGTTGGGCTTTACTTACACAAAACACTTCTTCGAGTTTGCAGGATTCACAGATACCATTGCACTATTATTCCTTTCATCACCATCTTTGGGAAATTCACCATTCAGCAACCTTGTGCATTGCTTTTCACATAAAATCTAGGGAAAACAGAGGTACAGATTATGAATAGCAGAAATCGATAGTATTACTTGAGTTAGTTTCTTGAGACGTTTCTGTGGCACTTTAATTGAACGTGAGAACAGAACAGCATGCTCAGTGCAGGGCTGCCAGCAAAGAGGTTAAATACACATTCTCTCATCCTGTCATATTGGGCCATGTTTTCCTCTTTGGCTCTCACTCTTGCTTTCTGTCTCTTCACTGTTTCCTCTTCCTTGAACTGCCTTCCTCAGTTTCTATCTTCCTTCATTATTCCTTAGACATTACACTGCTTCCTATCTCTTGCCATTCTTTTTTCCTTGGCTGTTTTGCAAGACAGTGCTTCTTTTCCCTGGTGACTCCCATTTTAGTCAAAAAACTGGCTATGCATCTCCCTGATTCTTTTTCTGAAGAAACTATTAAACCAACAGCAAAATTAGAGCATCAGCATTTATCTAGGCATGAGACTGGGTCATCCCTCTGTGTGCCTGTGAGGCATGTTCCTTGGTGAGTCGCACAGTTGATCTGTGAATGCTCAGAAGGGTGGATTCATAAGAATATGAAGATCCTCTAATAAGTTGCATTTGTAGATTAATAAATTTGACTGACTAGATATACTCCTAACAGCTTCTAGCTGAGCAAGGGGCAGTGAATATAAAGACAACAATTTTGAGGGGACACAGCGCTTTCCATTTTGTCTGTCATTTACTCTTAATTTCCTACACTCATATATGCATAGCATAGTAGCACCCATTTGAGTGACTTGACTGTCCTTTTTTTGCTTTGCTTTACTTTTTAATTAAGAACTTGCATACAGAAGGGGAAACAATAGGCCTGTTGCTTCTTTCTCATCGGTTCTATGCAGGTGAAACTCCATCAAAGTCAATGGAATTAGTCATGATTTACATCCTTGTGAAAGAAAAATCAGGCCTTTATGTGTAACCTGAATGCATCTGTAGGTGTCACCACTCTGTTCTCCTTGGAGACATAAGCTCCTATTGTTATCAAAATAATTCCTTACACAGCATAAGTGCTGCAAGGTGTCAGCATTAAATCCTGTGGCTGAAATAAATGACATCATGCATAAAACAATAGTCTCAGTGTAAATAAGACTAGGTGTTTTTCTTCAGTTTATCCTCTCCCGCCCACCCCACCCCCATTCAAAATTAAAATAAAATCTACTTCATCTAAGGTGTTGTGGTCTACGTTTCCAAAAGTGACTAGTAAGTTTGTGTACGTCCATTTTTGGGTGCCAATTTGAGACACCTTAAAAACGTGTCAGAGTATGGGTGCTTCGTACTTTCTGAAAATTGAGCACTTTTAAGGTATCTCAGGTTGAGAACACCACAAATTGAAGCACCGAGAATCACTTGACACTTTGAAAATGCAGGCCTGTATTTTCAGTGGAATGAGCTGATGGCTAAATAACCATAATTTTAGATGATAGCTTTTGATTAAAGAGCAAATAGTTACTATATTACAGTAGCAAACATAAAAATGAGACTTTCTCTCTTGGAAGAAATACTTATGTGCAGTTTATTAACTGAAAACTATTAGATGGAAATAAAACTTTAAAAAATTCTTCTTAAATAGCTATGCAAGTACTTTGTACATATTTTTCTCTTATTATAACTGAACCTTTTCTCTTGTCTAAATTTATCTTTAATTAGGATTACGTAACCTTGCAAGAAAACTGCAGATGATTAAACCAGCAGCCACATTCAGTTTGTGGCTTTAATTAGATTAAGCTTTTCATTGCCAGAAGTAAGAGATGGTGCAATAGACCTCTTTTAACATTTAATCTGGAGGTTGCTTTGCAATTATATTTCACACTGTAAGACAAAAGTTTAAAGGGGAAGAAAAATAAAAGGGGTTGGCCATTGTATTTTTATATAACTTTTGCATTGTTGTCTGTCACATTTTAAAGACAGATTGTTTTAGGAAGCAGATTAGCACAGAAGGGTCACAGAAAGCAGTCCTTATTTATAAAACCTCCTATCTGTTGCTTGAGCAAGTTCAACATGACAATAACAGAGAAAACATTTTCTTACTGAGTTTCATTCTAATCCTCATTATTCACCACACATCTATTTTGCAAGTTATTTCTCTGTGATTCTTAGAAACATGGTGACCAGCAAGTTTCCAGATCTTTAAACAGCTGATTCGTGAAGTAGAAGAGCATGTAGAGAGAGACTATTTAAGGGAGTTTGTTTGCAGAATCTCTGATATTGATTCAAACCTGGGATACTGACCAAAATACTTTTCCACTACTACAACTTTACCATATATGCCCCATTTATTGAATGGACCGAAGTACTTTTAAATATTTGTAATGGTGCTGGTGATTCAGCAAGTGGGGCTCTTCCCTCTAAAGGTACGTTTACACTGCACACTTCTTATTGTGGTGTATAGAGTACATGCATGGATAACCCCCCCTAGCATGGCTATAAATGGCAGTGTTGATGGTGAGATGCATCTTAGGTGAGTAAAGAGTCACCTGAAGCCTGGGAGTATGTACCTGGGTATATACCCACATGGCTCTCTACGTGCCCAAGCAGTGCCCCCCCACCTACATTGTTATTTTTAGCAGTGTAATGGCCTACTGCCTTCCCCTGCCAGAGCCTTTTCTTGCTGAAGTGAAAGGCACTGGCATCAGGGAGCTGCTGAAGTGTCCCTGCTGCCTCCCACTTGCCAGAGTCTTTCACTGACCTGTGAAGCTGCACACTACAGTGTGGATGCAGCCTGCTTTTCACTGCAGCATGTAGCTACACATACCCTGTACGCCAACGCCGCGGGTGTGCAGTGTAGACGTAGCCTAAGTTAGAACTGGAACAATACTCTAGCATGGAGCCAGATCCATAGCCCCACTCTGCTCTGCATTGTCACTACGTAGGGAGATCCCAGATGGCATACAGCTGCCATGGTGACTCCTCTGTCACCCCCTTCCTGACCCCAGGGGAAGGTGCATGTCCAGAAAAGAGGACACAGCTGGATACCACTGCATCCCAGTGATCCCAGCTGTTAGAACAGTTCTTTAGGGCCACAGACACCTTGACATAAATAAGAGCAACCTTCAAGCTTTCTCAGTTAAATCAGGTATTTGGCTGGTCACCAGCCAGCCACATTATCATGGGAGCATAAAGAAGGTTCAAAGCCATCTTTTCCCTCTGCCACCTGTCCCAAATCATGTTCTAAGCACACTTCATCCAGGCCAAAAAATAAGCCACTTGGTGTTAAAGGGCTGAAGGAAGGTACTGTGTTTCAGATGAGATGTGAAAACAGGGTCCCGACCATTCATTCATCACTACAAATCTTGTTTCAAGTTTTGGTTTTTTTGCAGGGGTGTTCCTCTGGAATACTAGCAAACTTCCAACTTCTGGTTACTTAAGTTCCCTTAGGATTTCCATTGGATACACTTTCTAATCTAAATTACTATTGTATTGATGTGAGCTCTTAAATAGATGCTTCACTTCAGAAAGTGGCTGCATTTCTGTGGTGGGTATAATAGTTTGGTAAAGCAATTTAAGGTCCTTCAGGTTTAAAGGTAATATATACATTTATTACTATTATGGGCTACTGGAATGGCTCTGGGATATCCATGCATTCTCAAGGCTACATTTCGCAGTTCTTTATTGCGAAAAACTGTAAGTGAAGTCAATTGGGGATTGAACTCCATTTTTCTAAATGGTGGTGCTCTAGTGCTGGGCTGGCCCCGTCTAACTCAGATTTAACGTTACTAAAGTATCCCTATTAACCTTTCTTCAATATACTAAAAATACAGTTAAGATAATTAGTTACTCTTTCCATACGAGTGTTAAAGTCAATGGGAGTTTTGCTCAATCAAGGACCACACAGTTTGTTGTTCAGGGATTGGCCCCAGTTTAAAAATGTCCAGGGTGAACAGTCACACATGGTTACACTTACTGTGAGGTTGTTTTGCTGGACTAATTAAAAAAATATGCAGGTCTTCTCTCCATAAATCCACTCATAGGTTTCACTGCGGATATGTTTACCATAGCGATCATACATAAGTTTGCAACATCATAAAAAGTAAATTCTGTAACATGCTCTTTAAAATTCAAGCATTACACAAAGATGAATAGCTCCCAAGGAAGAGCAATTAATTCATGTTTTACAGTATTCTACTCTATCACAAGTTTAATATTAGCCAGGCTCATATTTTCTCATTACAAACATACTGGACAGTAATCACCAGGATAACTGTGCTTATTTCCATAAGGAAAGGTTAATATTTTTAATTAGAAGGACACTGTGCTACAGTACTTTACAATTAAATTTCTTCATTGTTGCTCATGGTGGCTCCTAAGTTTAAAGGATTTTCTTCCTGAAATGTTTGTTCCTGAGTTTATATTACTCGGGAAGAAGCAAGGAGACAGGAGGACAGGAGATATGGTTTCTGTTCCTGCTTCTGTCCTACTTGCTGTGCCATGTTGGGTAAATCACTTAACTTCTCTTTGCCTTAGGGCTGGTCTACATTAGAAAATTAGATCAACCCATCTACGTCATGCAGACGTGTGAAAAATCAACACCCCTGAGCGATGTAGTTAAGCCAACTTCAGTCCCTGTGTTGGCAGCATAACGTCGATGGAAGAATTCTTCCGTCAACCTAGGTACTGCCTCTCGGGGAGGTAGATTAACTACAGCCCCTTACATCATTGCAGTAAGTATCTGTGCTACAGTGGTGCTACTGCAGCTGTGCCAAGATAGTGTTTCAAATGGCGCTAATACCTACTTTGCAACATATTTTGAGGCTCATTTAATTAATGTTTGTTAAGCCCCAGGGCCAGCCTTGTGTTGGGGGGATTAGATCAGGTGCACCAAACCATTGCTTTCAGGAGTCCCACATCCTCGGGCCTGGGGGAGGCAGAGTGTTGTTTGGGAGGGGGGGTGCTTGTATTTTTTTTGTATGGGAGAAGGTGCCGAAAACGTTTTCCACCCTGGGCAACAAAACACCTGTTAAGCCTTTTGAGCCTCTTGAATGGAAGCTACTATGTGTGTGTGTGTGTGTGTGTTAAAATATATGCCCTCACGAGGTGGGAGGAAGGAGTTGTATACTGAGAAAATTGGAAGGGAACTCAGGGGACTCTTACCCAGATTCAGCAAAGCATGTGAGCACACGCTGAACTTCAAGCATGTGAGTAGCCCCATTTAAGCCAACCGGGCTAATGGTACTTCATATTAAGCATGTGCTTAGATGCTTTGCTGACTAGGGGTCTCTGTCATGAGCACCAAGGGGCCCTCCTATAGAAAACTGAATACAAAAATGGAGCAAAACAAAAGTGAGACATCACATGCATTTCTGTGTTTCAAAATTGCAAATTTTCTGAGGCATGTGAAAGTTCACAAAATTCAACTGAAAAAATAGTCATGAATTTAGTTCAGGTAAAGAAAATGTTAGCCATTGCTTATCCTGTCAAAATGACATGCCCGTTCCTAATGAAGGTATTTCCTGTTTTGCTGCTTGGTGGGTGGGGAATGTATTCATGGAAATCCAAAAGACACGTCAGTGACAAGTTTCCTAAAAAGGCCAAAATAGAGCAAATTGCAACTGATAAGAATGCTTATCAGATGTGGTCACGTGTCCTGATAAAATGACACCAGCAGCAGCAATAGTAACATGAATCCTGCTAATTCTAATACAGTCATTAGCATCTGAGCCAGACTAAACCCATAGGAAAGGCCGTCATAAGTTCCCAAGACTACGGTCCTCTGCAGTTTAATAGATGTATTTTATTTTGTTTATAAAAGTGGGCTCAGAATACTTATTGTAGCAAGATACTGAATGAACTATCATCACAGCTGTTAAGTATTCTTACAGAAAAATACAGGACATCCTTATTCTGAAAGACTTTGTTATAAGACCATCACTGTTATAAGGATTCATAGCTCTTTTCATGTGCATAACTTCCATTAAAAAAGACAGGGTGGTCTGGTCAGGTGCAGAGGGCATGAGACCAGAAATAGAAAGACCTAGGCTGATGTAGGGGGGTATGTCTATACTTTGAGCTGGAAGTGTGAATTCCATCATGAGGGGACACACCTGAAATTGCTCCAGTCAGGCTGGCATGCTAAAAATAAAAGTATAGCAGCAGGAGTATGAATGGTGGGAGGGACTAGGTGCCCCAAGTATGATCCCATCCAGGATGCTAGGTACATACTCGTCTGGCTAGCCCCTCCTGATGCTCACGTCACTGTGGCAACATTTCTATTTTTAGTGCACTAGCTTGATCAGAGCTAGTGTGAGTGTGTATACCTGAGCTGGAAATGACACCTTTAGTGGGATCTTGGACAAGTCCCTCACATTCCCTTTGCCTTACTGTCCGCTTTTGTAAAATAGGGAAATTAATTTTCACCCATTCAAGTGAAGCCCTTTGAGAGCTACAGATGAACACCATATAAGTGCTAAATAGTGTCAATATTTATTAATTATTACTCATAATTCTAATGAGACATGCTTACAGGTGCATATGAATGGGAGAGGGCCCAGTAGTACTATAGTTATGCAAAAAAGAAAATCTTACTGCTAGCAAAATTGGTTAGAAGAAAAATCACTTTTTTTTAACTTGTGAAAAACTAAATTATTTCTCATTTTCCCCCCTCATGCTTTTTGTGAAAAGCAAAGGCAGACTTTCACATCACCAAGCTGTTCTCATAGCAAACATAGTGAAATGGATGAATTCTCACTTAGGACAAATTGATAAAAATTCAGGATTTCACCTAACGGACTGAATTTCTCCATTTTCTTTGTGACTATCCATATTCAACTCCATATTTTGGTGGATTCACAAAAATACCAAAGCAAGCACTGGAAGTCTTTCACATCTCTGCTCTCTGTTCTGTGCGTCACCTTCTAGTGCCACTAAGCTCCATTAGAAAGCTTTCCTACTGCCTCCTGTCAATATGCAAGTTGTCTCTCAAGAATAGATTTATTGATGGCCAGCCAGGGTACAGTGGGAAGTGTTGGTGGTAATTGATTAGGATGCACTCTTTTCTCTAATTCAGTACAGTCATGTTGCTGATGATGACATGTTTTGAATGAAGCAAAAACCAGACAAAAAGGGCACTGACCACTTGCAATCCCTTGGCAGTTTCCCAAGAGCAGGGGCATTAACTCTGGTATCTAGACCAAATTCCGACTTGGATCATTACATTCTCCCCTAAATTCCCTTCCGTGTTAAATTCAAATGGAGTTGTTCTTACCATCCTCTTAAGAGCTGTTGTATAATGTTGCTAGCGCAGCATGATTACAGTTTCCCAGCCCAGCAGTGGTTGCATTTCAGTGGTAGGCGAATAATCTGTTTATGTGGTCTACTAAGTGCTTTATCGTCCTTCTGGGTGAAAGATGTAGTGTAAATATATGTTGTTGCTATTTTGCTTTCAACTTCCCACTGCTTTTGTTAACAAATACAAAAAGTGTGATTTGAGTGTAAAAGTCCATATCTAATTTTTATGTTGTTGTGATTGTTTCTGTTATAACATGCCTGCTACCACAGAAGGATGGAACATTGTCACCAGAAAAAAAAAATCTTTTTTTGTTTTTGGCCCTAAAAACTGCTCTGCATTAAAAATGATCAGCACCCGTGGAAAAAAGGCCTTGTACTCTTTATTTATTTATTTATTTATTTATTTGGTTTCTTTGACTTATAAAGAAGACCTAAAAGCTGGGGATTTTTATGTATATATGTATTAGGTTACATTCAGTTCTTGTCTGTACTGGCAGACTTTTAATATGACTAATTGCAATGATGCCAAAACAGAGTCAAGAGTGAAAGATGAGGAACTGAGAAGGGAGGGAATTTTTGGTCAGGTTGTTTAAAAGACTTTGTTTTTGTTAATGACTATTAAACTTGAATGTCTAACACTTTGGAGAAAGGACAACTTTATTAAAGGTTCAGTATCTCATGCACTTCAATTAAGTTGTTAGAGCTCACAATAGATACCATCGGAGTTCCTCAAGAGCTCTTCCAGCAAAACAAGGGAAGACCATACTTGATATTCCTAATATTTTTAAGGTAAAAAAAAAAAAAAAAGTTAAAGAAAAAATAATCACCTCTGCCATCTCTCTGGCCTTTTTATTCATCCTAAAGAAGCAAAAAAAAAAAAATACATAGACCAATGTGTTTCTTTTTTTAAATAGTGAATTAAAATATGTAAAAAATTATTTGGCAAATTCTACTTTCAATTACTGTTTAAATCCTCAATAATTCCATTGACCTCAATGGACTGTTACACTGGTTTAAATCTTGAGTAACTGAGAGCAGAATTTGGCTTTGTGTTTGTGGTAACTGGATATCTACACTGGACAGCTTATTGTTTTTGTGAGGTTTTTTACTCTTCCAAAATTAGGATGGAAGGAAACCATCTGGCTTGTCTATATCTGTCCACTGCATGAATAAATAAATACATAATACAATCATTTTGACTTTATATTTGCTACAGAATCATTTAAAGAAATTATCTCCTGTGCTTTGCAAAGGTCTGAATCCTGTTGTGAATATGCTTCACTGCACTTCCCTACATAATGATAGGTGAATAGTTCTCTCCAATAGTGCACAGCAGTGACACACCTCCTGAACTCCCCCTTGGTGTATAAAAGATAAAAGGCCATTTGATCTCAAAAATACTGAACATCGTGCTAAGCAGACTGTAAGCCCTTAAGGGTGCACTTTCTGAGCATTACACAAGAGATGCCTGCAAGAAGGAACCCACCGGGTGATTGCTGATTGACTCTTTGTGCACACATCCTCTGTGCAATGTTGAAGAAATTTTAGCGCTTAGCTTTTTTTTAGATACAGTCTTCAAAAACCCTAACTTGTCACCTAAATCCCTGGCAAAGTCTTTTGGTTCAACTTGTTATTTTTTTCCGCTTTTTATCTTTATTTTTTGGTTGATTTTCATTCTGTTACCTCTTACTAGATGGCTTTGTGAATAATCAAATATTCCTGTGGTTTGTCAATGTATATAATTATGAAAATTATATCAGAAGCCACAAAGCCTTCTGGAAATGTTCTCCAAATCCATAGTGCTATCAAAGCTGTTTGGCTGAGCTTGTATATTAGAAAGTCTAGAAAAACAATGAAGTGTTGACATGTTCAGATTTTGAGACCAACCATTAGCCTTCAGTTAAATAAATTACAGCAAAATGGGGGGGAAGAAAACCTGACAATTGCATCCAGTTTATTCTACTCTGCTGATGAAACCAATAAATAGATTCCATTCTGGTAGTGTGAGTCTCTTTGAGGGCCTGAAATTGTGATGATCTAAGCACTGTTTACAGTATTCAGTGGGAATTTGATGGGCACTCAGCACCTTGTAAGATCAGATTCTGAGAGAATTCCTTGAAGACCACGGTTCTATCTTAGGGACCAGGGTTGTTTAAAATTTTAGTTACATTTATTTGTTCAGTCCATGGAGTCATGGTCACAATTTTGCAGGCCTTCAGAACTCTAGCTGAAGTCACTGGGAGAGTTGCCTGAAAAAGGACTGCAGGAAAGAGCCTCTCTTCCCCCTCCCTTCCCCCGTCCCCATGCCTGTAATGTGTGCTTGTCCACCAGTAACGCGCACACTAGACATGGGTGAACCATTTACAGTAAAATAATAACCAACTTGAAACTTCCTGCAAAACTCACACCAAACCCAAACCAAGCTTTTTTTTTTTTTTTTTCTTTTGAGTTTTGAGTAAAGTCAGATAAGCGTTTTCCATCATGAACATCCCTGATCCTTGGAAGGGAAAGTGCCAGAATCACACAAGTTGAGACTGTTCTCCTGAGATTTCAGGTTCAATTTTGTAACCTCAATCAGTTCCGATTTAGTGTATCAACTTTGGAGTGATTATCTGAACTTCCAAACGTAAAATTTGGTTTTGGCAAGATTTAAGCATGTGGGTAAGTTCATTTGCATGAGGTCAATGGAACTGCTAACACAAATAATGTTACATATATCAATAAGTGCAGGATCAGGCTGCTACAGAGGCTTATCCATCACTAGCAGACTTCAATAAAGGAGACATTATTCCCGCAGTGCTGTAGAGGGCAGAAATTCAGGCAACTTCAATTCTGAGTCAATGGGAATTACAAATGCAACCTTCCCCCTCCCCTCCACAGCTTGATGGGGAAATAGATCCCAGAGTCATAGTAGTCACAGTCCATTTCTGTAGTCACTTGATTGATAATCATGTATGATAATATTGGAAAGAACTTTTCGGTATATCTAGTGTAACTCCCTACCACTTGCATCACACAACACTAATCATGCAAGACATTTGTCAGTGTTGATCTTGACAACTTCTAGTGATTAAGGGAAATCATGCAATAAACTGTTAAATGTTAACTTGTTCCTCCTACATGTGAGAGACGAATCATGGTTCTAACTTGATTTAAAATTAAGATCTGTAATGTTTGAATTGGAAGTTATTTTTCATTGTTTGTCTAGCAATCTGTATATTCTGCTGCAAAATTTGTGAACTTGGGCTCTCTCCAAAATTGGGTTCCACTGAGTTCCATCTTCTCACTCCTCTTGTTCAAGAAGCTGTTGAAGGGATAGAGAAAAGGTGTAGGATGCATTGCCTGCATTATGCTCATGATACCCACCATTAAAGAGCAACTCCAAGAAAGCACTAAAGCACATGCTTAACTTTAAGTACATGAGTAATCCAGTTGATTTCAGATGGAACTACTAGTGCTTAAAACTATAGCTTACATTTGTTTAAAAACACACACACACCACAAACTGTGGATAGGGCCAGGGCTTTTATAAACTAAGCTTACTATGGGTATCTGGTCAACCTGTAGCTTGACCAGCTCATATTGTTCACCACACTGGGTTTTCTTAGGCTCTGAAATCCACATTGCTTATTGGAAAAAAAAAATATTGATACATGAGTTAACTTTTTCCATCAAATACCACCAGTGTTCCAGTTCAGACACCAATTATGGGAAGACTGTAGAGGCAGTTCTATAGCACGCCCACCCCTATCTGGATCGCAGAGTTGCCTCTTATTTACTCTGAGGAATCCAAACATCCAAACCACATGTTGCCAATTGTATATATTTTATTAAGTAAACTAAATAACTAAGCAAAAGCATGAAATACATATAAACGGATCAAATTGAAAGAAAGTGAGTTAATATAAATTCATTAAATTAATCTGATCATCAAGTTGATTAAATCATATCAAGTAAATCAACAAATCCTTATAAGCTTTATATAATAATTTGGGAAGGCAGCAGTCTTGTTTAGCTGTCAGACCCAAATTAATAGGGCTTTATCCATTTCAGTGTCAATCGATGTATTTAGGTTCCAGCCAAACAGATGATACAAGGAGGGTCAAATCATTCCCAGGTTGAAGCTAATGTTGAGACTACAGCTCTAATGCCAGTTAAGGTAGCCTACCCAAATTGTGGATTGTAGATGGATAGCCAGTCTCTTCTCCCTGCCATCCCCACCTCCATCATGGGGTTACAGTGAAACATTCAATTACAATAAAAGATAACACCGCTTATTTTCTCATCACTAATCATACAACTGTTAACCCATAAAATATATACACCTCTACCCCGATATAACGCTGTCCTTGGGAGCCAAAAAAGTCTTACCGCGTTATAGGTGAAACCGTGTTATATCGAACTTGTTTTAATCCGCCGGAGTGCACAGCCCAGCCCCCCCGGAGCACTGCTTTACCACGTTATATCTGAATTTGTGTTATATCGGGTCACGTTATAGCGGGGTAGAGGTGTGTGTGTGGGTGTGTGAGAGAGAGAGAGATCTTTTAGACAGCAAAGTTGTTTAACCTACAGCTGTCTTAGATATTTGGAAAACTCTACTGCAGGTACCATTCTCAAATACATTCTGTGTGTTCTGTGATACTTGTCTTTCAAAGAATTACATCATCAGGATAACTCCAGTAATTTCCAATGCAGATAAAAAACCTGTTTCTCCATTTAGCTGCCTGAGGATTCAAGTTCAAGGTTTCTCCTATTGATTTTTTTTTACAGTACAATTTCTCTTTTTAATTTCTTCATTGTGTAGGCCTTCATAAAGGTGAATATCATACCTTATTTTTTTTAAAGGGCTGGGTAATTTTGTTCTGTTATAATATTTGCCTGCAAACTAAAAGAAGGGTAATGCTTTCATCTCATCTTACTAGATGTCTTACTTGTTCAAAATTTGTTTCTCTACATTCAGTTAGTGAAGATAGTGGCAAGAAGAGAGAGATTTTCCTAACACAAGGGGGAGAGGTAACATTTGCTGTGCGTCAAGAATTATATTTTCCACAAGAAACAAGTGAGGGAAAATAAGAGGTTAACAGAGATGCTTAAAAAGTACTGGATAATAAAACCAAACTCTCTAACTGAAAGATTTTAGTTTCATCTGAGAAGCATTGTGGAAGGAAAAAATATATAGAATTTCAGAAGTGACTAGTGATTTTGGGTGATTCCAGTTTTGGGTGCACAATTTGAGATGCTTTAAAGGGGGTTGAGTTTCAAGAGGTGCTGAATTCCCATCTTCTGAAACTTGAGTTCCTTTAGGGCAGTAGTTCCCAAACTTGTTCAGTCGCTTGTGCAGGGAAAGCCCCTGGTGGGCCGGGCCGGTTTGTTTACCGGCCATGTCCGCAGGTTCAGCCGATCGCGGCTCCCACTGGCTGCGGTTCGCTGTTCCAGGCCAATGGGAGCCGCTGGAAGTGGCGTGGGCCGAGGGACGTACTGGCCGCCGCTTCCAGCAGCTCCCATTGGCCTAGAGCAGTGAACCGCGGCCACTGGGAGTCACGATTGGCTGAACCTGTGGACGCAGCAGGTAAACAAACCGGCCCGGCCCACCAGGGGCTTTCCCTGCACAAACGGCGGAACAAGTTTGGAAACCACTGCTTTAGGGTATCGCATTAGATACCCAGAGTCAGTGATCATGTTTGGAAATCTTAGCCGTAATATCTCTGGATTTCTAGCCATTCTGAAAAAGCTTCCTACTACCCGTCATTTTCGATTACTTTTTGCAAGAAACCCCTGGAGATCATATTGGTTTTGGAATAAAGAGAAAGAGGCTCTTGGACCTGGTTTATAAAATGAACTCTCTCTGGAAGGAGCTATGGATATAGCTTTAGGGCCTTAGTCTCAGCTAGTGTAAAATAAGCAATTTACTGGGTGTGTGGCAATTTACACAAACTGAGAATCTGGCCCTTAATGTTACCTCTAAGGAAAGATTATTTTATGTCTTAGCTTGTACATGAATTTGAAGCCACTAATACCCAAATATTGGTATATTGGTTAATTTTTAAAAAAATGTTACTGTCTTCTGACTTATGTTCAGAAAAAGACTAAATTAAGCACAGTTGTCCACTTTAGCGAACCAGTAAATCTACATAGGAATGGTTAGGAACCTCTTTAGTTCTGCTGTGAAACATTAGTCAAAATCTGCAGAACAGCTGGCCTTCCTTCTCTCTCCTAGGAAAACAGGCAGCAGCTCGGGCACTAACCTGTGCTGGGCAAAATTTCAGATTCCAGTTTCTCATTTCTTTGGTGCTTCAGGCATTGCTCTTCCATCAGAAAACAATCGATAACAATTAGGAGCTGTCGGAAGTGAAATACAGTTCACCATCATGTTTCCTACAGCGGGAAGAAGAAACTAGTTTAACTTTCTTCAAATCAATGAATGAATAACTCTGAAGGCTACGAGGCCCATGGTGGAAAAAATTTCTGCCCCAGAATCACACAACAGCTAGAAATGTGACATGCTATTTGACAACTAATGCAATACAGTGTATAGAAGTTAGGGTGACCAGACGTCCCGATTTTATCGGGAGTGTCCCGATATTTCCTTGTTTGTCCTGCGTCCCGACCAACGTTAGGTCGGGACACTGGACAAACAAGCAAATACTCCGGAGCCCGGAAGTGCTCGCGCCCCCTCCCCCCCCGCCCCGATTCCGCCTCTTCCTTCCCCCATTGCCTCCCTCCCCAAATCCCCGCCTCTTCCCCAGGCTCGCCATTCCTCCTCCCTCCAGCGCTTGTGGAGGGAGGCTCGGGAGACGCAGGGGAAGCGCGGGGCCAGGGTGAGTGAGAGTCCGCCCTGGCCCCAAGCGCAGGCAGGACTCAGTCGGGTGGTAAGGAGAGGAGGGGGCGGCCCGCAGGGCCAGGCAGTGGCTGTTCTCTCCCCTTGGGCAGTGGGACTCGGGAGCAGCCGCTGCTGCAGCTCCCACTGCGGTGGTCCGGGGGCGGAGGCATCGGCAGCCCAGCCCCGTTCGTTCCCCTGCGGGACCCGAGCGGGACGGGGGGGCTGGGGCCTGCTGCCTCCACTCCGGGGCCGCTGCGGGATAGCACCAGCTGGGCAGCAGCCCAGACGCAACTGGCCAGGGGATGGGCGCAGCGTGCGTGCTGCTGGGTCCCCACAACGGGCCTGGGCTCGGGGGCGCCGCAGCCGCTGAGCTTGGCCATCAGCCGCTTCCTCCCCCCGCGGCAGTGGGAGCTGCAGCAGCAGCTGCTCCCGAGTCCCGCTGCCCAGGGGGGGTGAAGAGCCACTGCCTGGCCCTGCGGGCCACCCCCCTACTCTCCCTACCGCCCGAATGAATCCTGCCTGCACTCGGGGCCAGGCCAGACTCTCACTCACCCTGGCCCCGCGCTTCCCCTGCGTCTCCCAGGTCTCCCTCCAGTGCTTGTGGAGGAAGGGGGGGGGGGTTTGCCCCCCCCCCCCCCCCCCCCCCCCCCCCCCCCCCCTTCCCCCCCCCCCCCCCCGCGTCCCGATATTTGACTTGAGTGATCTGGTCACCCTAATAGAAGTTGATGTATTAGTAACTTTAGATGCAAGTACACAGCATTCTATATTACTCAACATACATTGTGTGATCAGGTAAGAATGATCCCATGTAATGCATACACACAAGGATGCAAGATTAAAATTGCTTTGTTTGTAAATACAGATTAAGTGGCTCCATGTTCCTGAACAATCAAATAACCAGGCTGTCCTTACCCATGCACAAAGTACACAGCTGCGTAGGGCGCCAGAAAATTTGGGGCACCAAATTTCCTGGCGCCCTGCGTGCTGTTCCAGCCCCTGCTCCGGCTCTTTCCCAGGGCCCCTGCCTCTTCCCACCCCTGCCCCCACTCCCTGAAGACTCCAGAAGCAGTCAGGCCTGCACTCACCACATGGTAAGTGGAGCGACCTGGCCCCAGCTTGCTCTGCTCCCCTGGCTCCCAGCCACACCACTGGCGAGTGCTGGGGGGCGGTTCCCCCCTCCCCACAAGCCTGAGAGCCAGGAGAGCAGAGCAGGCTGGGGCCAGGTCACTCCACTCCTCCCCTCCCACACAGAGGCCTGGGGCGGGGCCCCACACAGCCCCCCTGCGGAGGCCTGGGGCCAGCCTCCCCCCGCTCCTTCCTGTGGAGGCCTGGGGCCCCACACAGCCTCCTCTTCCCGCGCCCCCCCCCACGGCGGGGCTTCGTAGGGCACCAAAATAGCTAGGGATGGCCCTGCAAATAACATTTAAACCCCATATTTCATTCAGTTAAGTTTGTGGTTTTTATTTCCTAAACCACAAAATCTAACATTTAAATTACGTACTGTTAAGTTCTGAACCAACAGGGAAGCTGTTCCATTTGGGACTCTGTTAGAGTAAAGTTATTTTGTACAATATTATCTCCAGTTATATTTGTACAGTTACTATCTACAGATATTTCTAAACTGTTTCTATGCCTCCCTTCCTCTATCTATATCAATCATTTTTTTCTGTTCTAATATTTCTTTATAGGTCAGTGCCTTCAGCTTCCGTTCAAATATCTTAGTCTCTAAACTTGCTCCAGTTTCTTCAAAAGACTCCCAACATAGTGAATAAGCACATTAGCTGGATGTTTCTGCAAAAATAATATTCAGTGAAGTAGTAAAGAGTGTTAACATTAAAGGCCCCAATCTTCTCTCACAATTTTAACACCACGCCTGCCTGAGGAGAGCACTAGGCCCCAGATTGTCATCATTAGGTTTGTAAAATTAACATCCCATTGAGATGAATGGGACAGTTCATACTGTCCTTAGAGCTGTTGGGCAACATTCTGATGGACCTACTCTGGATTTACACGGGTTTAATTTAGATTGGTCCGACTGGCTCGTGGTTTATTTCTGCAGATTCCAGAAGACAGCAGTGCATTGGTTCAAGTTGGGAAAGTTATCTGTGCAACCAAATGAGTAACCCCAGAGAAAGAACCAAAATCTGTGAAATATGCTAAAATTCCACATGTATTGATTTCCAGTAACCCAACTGCTATCACATGTTAGATTCCAAAATGATGAAGTAGCCATTGCACCATTTTGTGTCATGAGGCAATGATGTGCAAGAAAAGTTTCCATTTAATCTGGGATTGGTCTATGCCAACCGGTTTGTGCCAGGCCACAAGATAGGAGTATCATGACAAAGCCAATCATTAGATGATGTGATCAGGAAACTGCCGTATTTTGGATGAGACTTTTCTCTCTCTGTTACTTGATCATTTGATCAGGCATTAAATATACAGCTCCCGATTTGGCTTCTCACTGAAGCTCTGCATTTAGGGGATGATACCAGTCCATTTTTGTGTTTCTGAGTTTATCATTCTCAGCTATGAGTCGTTTGATGTTTCTAAGAGGTGATTTAAGGATTATTGCTCTAGGTACAATTTCCTTTGGTTAGGCATGAAACACTTGGGAGCAGGATTATATATCTTTCACAAGCTGCCAAACCAATTTTATGGCTTATTGGAAGACCTATCCTTTAGGGCATGTTCAAAATCAGTTAGATATTCCTACGGCTAGGTTTCATTTGCTTTGCTGCCCTTATTTTAATAGATGTATGAGTGGCTGTAGATATACTGTCCATCCATTTCTCTTGTCTGTCTGGGTTTAGACACTTAAATCCCAGTTTTAGGCTCCACTGAGATGCACAAAACTGCAGCCAAATCCTGTAGGTGCCTAAACTCACTCAGCACCTATGTTTCCAGGGTGAAAGTTCCCTTGGTCCCTAATTTCTGCCTTTGGATATGTACACTGCTGCCTCAGTCTAAGCTGCAGAGCAATTAAGAACCCGGGGATAGATCGGCGTTCATCCGCCTAAGTCACGTGTGGGTCTGAACCAATAGACCTGTTTGGAGGCTACTTACCACAGGGAGTCCCATTCAAAATACGGCAGGAGGAGGTGGGGTTGGTGGAAGTGCCATCCACCTTCTTACTTTTAGCTCAATGGTTAGAGCACTCACCTGGGCTGTGGGCGACCCAGGTTCCATTCCTCCCCACTCCCCTGTCAGAGGGGAAGAAAGGATTTGACCAGGGGTCCCTCACCTCCCAGGAGAGGGCTTTAACCACTGAGCTATGCGCTATTCTGATGTGGGGCTCCTTCAGTCTCTCCTGTTTCTCACAAAACTGGGTGACTGGGCAACAAAATGGCAGATGAAATTCAATGCTGATAAAAGCAAAGTAATGCACATTGGAGAACATAATCGCAGCTGGATAATAGACTCCAGTGTAGCCGCGCTTTGTGCTTAAAAATGTCCTTTTGGACAGCTGTTTGTCCTAATTTGCAGGGATTTTGCAGCCAATGCAAATCCTTATTTGGTGTATGGAAGTATCTTGCAAATTAACCTTTCCACATTGCAGCAAAGATGAGCTTTCATTAGGTGGTAATGTATTAATTTCCTGTATTAGCCTAGCTGTTAGGACCATGCAGTGTATTCTGGTAAAGCTAAATCTACATGAATTTAGCACTTTATTTTACTGTTTACCATTAAGATGTAAAAGTTACTCATTTTCATTGCAAATGTAGCTTTTCTATCAGCTGAGTTATCCTCCAGGCTGGCAGACTAAGTGGCTAAACTATTCTGATTGGCTAGCAGATTGGCTGTCTCCTCCTTATCTTGACTATCCAAGCATTCCTTCTTCATTCTCACCCTCCACTCACTTTTTCTCTCCCCCCCCCCTCTTCCTTTATCTCCTTTTGTGACAAGAAAACTGGCAGGTGAACCTGTCAAATTGCAATGCAGGGGAAGTAGGGTTGGATTGTTGGTTTTGCTGCTTTTGGGATGTAGGAGTTATACTGGAGGATCCAGTCTACTGACATCTGTTAGACCCATTTCTGTAAACTGTGGTCTGTATTTTGCCATCTGGCTATGTTGTCTAATGGTGAGAATATCTGAAAGTGTCAGCTTGCCTAGTTATTTGCATCTCATATGTAAACTCTATTTTGGAGTGGGTTGTGTTCAGCTGCAAGAAGTCATGAAAGTGTTTTCTCGTTATGATGATGTCACTGATGTGAATGGCTTGGTTTTGGTTTGAAAAGGATTAGTTGCACTATTATGTATCAATGTTGCAGATATATTTCTGCAATTACAGATGACACTGCTGATCCCCATTGCTGAGCCATCTGTTTGCTTATCATCCTCTTGCTGTCAGAGAAGCATTGTGGTGAGACATACTCTGGCTGGTAGTACAATGAGGTTGTAAGGATTAATTTTCTTACTTGACTATTCACTGTTTTCTTCTAGCAGCATCTTTATTTCTTTTGAAGCCTCCTTTACTGGCCCTGCAGAATGTATAAAGAAAGTTGAGTTGATGAAAACATGTACAGTTGACTGGGCTGTAGGACTGCTCTCTAGAGGATGATATTCTGTGTCAAATTCTGCTTTCCTTTACAGTGATCTCAGATGACTGTAGTGGGGTTTTTTGGTTGTGAACACTTGATGTATTGAACCCATAGTTTCAGTTTATTGTTTATAGTTCATAGTTTATTGCATTTCCTTATGAATTTCTGTATGCTGTTACACCACGTTGTAGGAGAAAACATCAGTTTATCTTTTACTTGTGTTCCATCTACAGTCTGAAACATCTTTGGGGTCTTTCATTTTGTAGATTGTGTAAAGTCTGCACAAGTCTGCCAACTCCTACCAGTTTATTGAGAGTTTCTTGAACTAAACCACAACCATTTCTTATTAAGTTGCTGTTAACTTCATTGAACATGTCTACCTGCCTGAGTATCCCAGCATACTTCTGACTGAACCCTCACATTCCTGACGAAGCATGCCCTAGGTCCAATGTATATCCTGGGATGGATTCTTCTGCAGGTGGTAGTTTCTCTTCAGTTCTTTCAAAGTCCTGATCAGGTTTCTGAACTACTACTTAAGACATTTTATGTTACTTCTCAAGGTGGCAAGAAAATAGGTTGGAGCGGTGCGGGGGGGGTGAGAGAGAGAATATATATTGATCAATCTTACACACTTTTGGCAGGACATCAAATCTCATTGCCATGCTGGAGTCGATGGGTCTTAGCTGTTGCTGCTGATACAGGAGGACGCAAACTGTCCCAGAACCAATGGGGCAGCTATACTCCAGAGAGTATGTATCTCTGAGGAAAGACAGACAGTATTTGCACCAGACCCTTTCTCGCTTAGCAGCATTAATTTACACCCAGGGGTCCAGAGCAGCCACACCAGTGAAGACTGTCTAGGGAATTTGCTGGATCAGAATATCCTTCAGCTGCCCTGGCCCTGCCCCTTGGCAGCACTATCCATGTTTGAGGCTCTTCTAGCTGGTACCAGGCCATCGGAAGACTAGAGCAGATAGAAATGAAACCAGATATTATAGGGATAACATAAACATGATGGAATAGTACTCATGACAGGAGTACTGGTATTGAAGGGTATGTATTGTTCAGGAAAGACAGGAAAAAATGGTAAAGTGGTGGAGTAGCATTGTATATTAATGATGAGATAGACTATAAAGAAATTAGAAGTGATGGAATGGATAAGTCACTTCGGGAAAGAAAGCTACCAAAGGGATAGTGCTCGGGGTATGATACAGACCCCCAGGATCCACTTTGGGGGACCCAGATAATCCCCATCCAAGAATATTAAAGGAACTGGCACATGAAGTTGCAAGCACAATAGAAACCATTTTTATTGAATCTGTAAACTCAGGGGTCATACCCTATTACTGGAGAATTGCTCATATAGTACCTATTTTTAAGAAAGGAATGCGGGGAGTGAACTAGGAAAATACAGGCCTGTTAATTTGACTCAATTGTATGCAAGGCCTTAAAATAAATTTTGAAAGAGAAAGTAGTTTAGGACATAACAGTAAACGGTAATTGGGATAAAATACAACATGGTTTTACAAAAAGTAGATTGTGCCACACCAACCTGATCCTTTCTTTGAGAAGATAGCTGATTTTCTAGATAAAGGAAATGCAGCAGATCTAATCTACCTGGATTTCAGTAAGGCATTAGATACAGTTCCACATGGGAATTCTAGTTACAGTGGAGAAGATGGCGATTAATGTGAGAATTGAAAGGTGAGTAAGGAATTGGTTAAAGGGGAGACTACAAGTGAAAGGTGAACTGTCAAGCTGGAGGAAGATTACCAGTGGAGTTCCTCAGGGATAGGTCTTGGGACCAATCTTTTTAACATTTGTATTGATGACCTTGGCACAAAAAGTGAGTGTGTGCAAATAAAATTTTCAGGTGACACAAAGTTGGGAACTATTGCCAATATGGAGGAGAACCAGAATATCATACAAGAATAGGGTTGCCAACTTTCTACTCGCACAAAATGGAACACCCTTGACCGGCCCCCCGACCTGCCCCTCCTCCAAGACCCTGTCCCGCCCCTTCTCCGAGGCCCCAACCTCCCACTCACTCCATTCCCCCTCCCTCTGTCGCTCACTGACTCACTTACTTTCACCAGGCTGACCCAGGAGGTTGGGGTGCAGGAGGGGGATGAGGGCTCCAGCTGCAGATGCAGGCTCTGGGTTGGGGCCAGAAATGAGTTCAGAGTGTGGGAGGGGGCTCCAGGCTGGGACTGAGGGGTTCAGAGGGTGGAAGGGGGATCAGGGCTGGGGCAGCGGATTGGGGCACTGGGGGTCGGGTGAGGGTTCTGGCTGAGGGTGCAGGCTCTGGGGTGGGGCTGGAGATGAGGTATTTGGGGTTCAGGAGGGGGCTCCAGGGTGGGAGTGAGGGGTTCGAAGGGCGGGAGGGGGATAAGGGCTGCAATAGGGGGTTGGGGCACAGGGGGGTGTAGGGGCGCAGGCTCCAGGCGGTGCTTACCTCAAGCAGCTCCCGAAAGCAGCCCCTCTGGCTCCTATGCGGAGGCACAGCCAGGCAGCTCTGCACTCTGCCCCATCCATAGGCACTGCCCCCGCAGCTCCCATTGGCTGCTGTTCCTGGCCAATGGGAGTTGTGGAACCAGCGCTTGGGGCGGGGGCAGCGTGCATAGCTCCCTGGCTGCCCCTATGCAAAGGAGCCAGAAGGGGGGCATGCCGCTGCTTCGAGGAGCCACGCAGAGCCAGAGCGGTCAGGGAGCCTACCTTAGCCCCGCTGTGCCGCCGATCGGACTTCTAAAAGCCCAGTCAGCAGTGCTGACCGGAGCCGCCAGGGTCCCTTTTCAACGGGTGTTCCGGTCAAAAACTGGATGCCTGGCAACTCTATACAAGAAAATTTGGATTACCTTGAAAACTGGAATAATAGAAATGAGATGAAATTTAATAGTTCCTAAATGCATGACCTTTCACTTTGCACCAACAACAAGAACTTTTGCTATAAGTTGGGGATATATCATTTGGAAGTAACAGAGGAGGAAAAAGACTTGGGTGTATTGGTCGATCACACGATGACTATGAGCCACCAATGTGATTGGCCAGGAAAAAGGCTAATGCAATCTTAGGATGAATCAGGTGAGGTATTGCCAGTAGAGATAGGGAAATGTTATTACCATTATGCGAGGCACTGGTGAGACCTCATCTGGAATACTGTGTGCAATTCTGGTCTCCCAGATTTAAGAAGGATGAATTCAAACTGGAACAGAGAAGGGCTACTAGGAGATGAGAAGAATAGAAAACTTACCTTATAAGAGGAAACTTCAGGAGTTTGGTTTGTTTAGCCTAAGCAAAGGCTGAGGGGAGATGTGAGTGCACTCTATAAATACATCGGGAATAAATATCAGGGAGAGAGAGGAGTTATTTAAGTTAAAGGCCAATGTTGGCACAAGAACAAATGGATATAAAGTTTAGGCTTAAAATTAGATGAAGGTTTTTAACCATCAAAGGAGTGAAGTTCTGGGGAGGGCTCTGAGTTACTCGGTGAATTCTTTCCCAGGTGTCTGACCGGTGGATCTCACCCACATGCTCATAGTTTAACTGATTGCCATATTTGGGATCAGGAAGGAATTTTCCCTCAGGTCAGATTTGCAGAGACCTGGGGGAGGGCTGGGGGCAGTTGCTTTCCTCTGCAGCATGGGACACGGGTCACTTGCTGGTTTGAACTAGAGTAAATGGTGGATTCTCTGTAACTTGAGTCTTTTTTTAAATCATGCTTTGAGGACTTCAATAACTCAGCCAGAGATTATGGGTCTATTACAGGAGTGGGTGGGTCAGGTTCTGTGGCCTGCGATGTGCAGGAAGTCAGACTAGATGATCACAACAATTCCTTCTCGCCTTAAACTCTCTGAGACACCTTTCACCAATGCAAACATCTCCTCAGGTGGACTTGATACTGCCACGAGGGGTCCTGTACTATGGTCCGAGCCTATGAAAGCAAGGGCAGACCTAGGGTTAATAGAGACACTTCCATGCGCTTTTGGCAAAACCCTGGCAGTGTGTTCTGTTTCTTCACCAGTCTGTGTAGTTTGCTGTTGCTGCTGTTACTATCTGATTGTTGCATGATATCTACTCATGAAGATTGTGGGTCTCTGTTTATCATCTGGAGAGATGAGGATGGTGACACCTTTCTTCAGCAATGTGTGGTCTTGCATTCATTCAGAATAGGGTGACCAGACAGCAAATGTGAAAAATTGGGACGGGGTGGGAGGTAATAAGAGTCTATATAAGATAAAGACCCCAAAATCTGGACTGTCCCTATAAAATCGGGGCATCTGGTCACCCTAATTCAGAGTTATGTTCTCTTTGATCAGTGGTTCTCAAACTTTTGTACTGGTGACCCCTTTCACATAGCAAGCCTCTAAGTGAGACTCCCCTTATTAATTTAAAACACAGTTTTATATATTTAACACCATTATAAATGCCAGAGGCAAAGCAGGGTTTGGGATGGAGGCTGACAGCTCACGACCCCCCATGTAATAACCTCACGACCCCCTGAGGGGTCCCGACCCCCAGTTTGAGAACCCCTGTCTTTGATTTTCCTCCTGACAGTTCCTTCCATTGTTTTGCTTGAGATGTCCTGTTTTATTTCTTGTCTGTTCATTTATTCATCTTCTGTTCAGGCTTTCTCTGTTTGGTCTGTGAAATCCATTATGTTGCGTTACTTTGCAGCTGGCTGGAAATGTAGCCCTTTTCCTAGAATGGCTTCTTCCTTGATTGCTTTTCAATCCTGCTATAGGAGAGATTTGCAGTCTGTCTGGTTTTGGATTGTATTTCTGATTTCTCTAGTTCAGTTCCTTTTGTTAGCTATGTTTCATAGAGATGTTCAAATTTTACTTATCTGGATTTGCTTGTGTTTACAGAATTCTTGATTATAAGCCATGTTTCTGAATCCTCTTACTTTATCATGGTCTTCTCTGTTTAATGTGGTCTGCAGTTTTTTGATTAGCTCCTGTAATTCTCTGTTTAGAGATTTGATTTTTGTATTCATTTTTTCTGATCCTTTCCTCTGGCAGTTTACTTTATGTTTGCTAATGAGCTGTGTAGATCTACAGTTTTATTTGTCTGATATTAATTAAAACATTCAGTGTTACTTTCTTTTGCCAAAATACAAGTGAGAAGTAGAAATGGTTCCTTTCTTTCCCTGTGGTTACTGACTGGGGCAACTGACATTTGACCCTGTAGTTAGTATCCATAGGATATATAGTTTGAACCACTGTTCTCCAAGTGGGTATCGGGGGTGTGGGGGAGTAATTTCACAAGACTTCTTCCAACAATGTAGATTCATCTGTCACACTGTTCCTGGTCTGCTGATCAGTGCCTTCTATTGGGTATCTGTCTGGCTTTATGTAGAAAATGTGGACCACTGAGCACAGAAGGACTCTCCTCACTGATGCATCTGTATGTTGTGTGCAGCTCGCCTATCAGAAGCACTCAGTGAGTGCACCCAGCAATATGGAATGCCCGGTTATAGAAAAGGAGGGTAGAAGTGGCTGCAATTTTTAAATTTTCGATTTTAAAAAAAAAGCCAAGGGTGTTTGTTTTGTTTTTTTTTTCTGATAAAATGTTGTGATTGCTGATTTGACCAGCTCTAGATGAGAGGAACTTACTGATGGTGCTGAGCCGGATGTGCCTGACCAGAGTTTCCAGCCCACTATGGAGTGTTCAGTAGTCAGAATAATATCATAGGGGATGAAAAGAGACACAAACTAGATGTGCTCCTTTTCTAAATAGTCCCGAACCACTTCTTTCTCCACAGAGGGCTGGTCACCTTCTCCCCATACTGTGCTGCGGGGGGCGAGGGATAGCTCAGTGGTTTAAGCATTGGCCTGCTAAACCCAGGGCTGTGAGTTCAATCCTTGAGGGGGCCACTTAGGGATCTGGGGCAAAATCAGTACTTGGTCCTGCTAGTGAAGGCAGGGGGCTGTACTCAATGACCTTTCAGGGTCCCTTCCAGTTCTACAAGTTAGGTATATCTCCATATTCCGGTTTCTATGAAAACAAGAAGCACTGCTAGGTTCTTCCCCATGACTTAAGTGAGTCACTGTCTACAATAAAGCCAGTTTCAGTACAAAGACTGGCAATATGAGCAAGGTTCAGTCTGGCTTCTAGTTGATTTTTAATCAGTTATTTCAAGTATCTTAATCAGTCATAGATTGATAGATTTTAAGACTAGAAGGGATGATTGTGACCATCTTCTAGTGCAGAGGTGGGCAAACTTTTCCATACCCACATCTGGGTATGGAAATTGTATGGCAGGCCATGAATGCCCACGAAATTGGGGTGCGGGAGGGGGTGAGGGCTCTGAGGTGAGGCCAGAAATTAGGAGTTCAGGGTGCAGGAGGGGGCTCCATGCTGGGGCAGGGTGGGCGGGGGGGAGGTGAGGGCTCCGGCTGGGGTTGCAGGCTCTGGGTGGGGCTGGGGATGAGGGGCTTGGGGTGCAGGATGGTGCTCCAGGCGGGGACTGGGGGGTTGGGAGGGCAGGAGGGGGATCAGGGCTGGGGCAGGGGCTTGGGGCGTGGGAGGATGTCAGGGTGCAGGCTTCGGCCGGCCGGCATTTACCTCAAGCAGCAGCATGTCCTCCCTCTGGCTCCTATGTGGAGGTGCAGCCAGGTGGCTCTGCACGCTGCCCTGTCCGCAGGCACCTGCCCTGCAGCTCCCGTTGGCTGTGGAGCCTCCTGTTGCCCTTACACATAGGAGCCAGAGGAGGGACATGCCACTGCTTCTGGGAGCCGCGCAAAGCTACAGTATGCACGGAGCGGGGCAAGCCCCCAGCCCCGCTCCCCGGCTGGAGCACCGTAGCAAGACAAGCCCCAGACTCCGCTCCCTAGCTGGAGCTTGAGGGCCAGAGTAAAATGGTCTGATAGGCCAGCCGCGGCCCGCAGGCCGTAGTTTGCCCACCCTTGTTCTAGTGGATAGGGCACTGGAATGGGACTCGGGGAACCTAGATTCTATTCCTGCTCCTGCCTTGGATGAGTCACTTCACCACTCTGTGCCTCAGTTTCCCCAGCTGTAAAATAGGGATAATTATAATGGTCTCCTTTGGAAAATATTTTAAGATCTACTGATGAGAAGTGGTATATAAGAGTTAGGTAGTGTTGTTGTTATCTATTCTTAGTTTCTCCTCTATAACATAAATCATATAATTTCACTTAGTAATTGCTGCAGTGGAGGGAATTACTCTTCTCTGTCATTTAAGTGTCAACTGGTTAGGAATTGCAGTTCACTCTTTTGCCATTTGTATAAGATCAGCAAATTAAAAAAAAAAAAACACAACTTCATACATCCCTATCCCTGTCCTTCACTGACTCACATGTTTTATAACATTGCAGTGTGACAGCACAAGCTGTGGTTGGGACCAGAAAGAAGTTCTCCTATGTGGACACCCCAAAGAAATAATGGCTTCCTGCTTTTGTATGTAATTGTAAACATGGTCCAGGTTTGCCAAAAGCGTCTCTGTAATTCGCAAACCGTTTGAACACTCTCCCCTTCTCACAGGTTCTGGGGAGAGATTGTATGGGTTTGATTTGTAACCATGCAAAACTGAGTGGGTTTGTTCACTTTCACTTCTAAACAAGACAAAATACAGTGGTTCAGCTGAGTTTCAGTTTGACTTTAAAGTTCATTCAAACCCCAAACTCAAAGCAAAGCTCAGGGATGTCAACTCATGTAAAATGAAACTAGGATGATCAGATGTCCCGATGTTGTCAATAGTCCCAATAGTAGAGGCTTTGTCTTTATATAAGCCACTATTACCCCACCCCCACTCCTCCATCCCAATTTTTCACACTTGCCACATGGTCACCCTTAATGAAACAAACCAAAAATTAATTGAGCCTCCTGTGAACTGGAACCTGTGAGTTTTGCCCTGCTCTATCTGAGACTTTCATCCACGTTATTTCTCTTTTCAAAACTACTCATTTAAATCAAGTAGGTACCAGTTGACTACCTAGAAACTCGATGTATTTGAAAAATAAGTTTCAGGATGTCGTAATACACAGTTTACTGGTGCCTCTCATGTGAGTATCTCATGAAAATATATATTTCTTCTCCATAATTCTAAAGGGAATGGTGTATGTTTGTGTATCTTCACACCATGGAGCCAGTAACTTACATTTATTTCCTAACTATCCATATTTGGAATATTAGAAAAGCAAATTCTGAATATTGATTCCAGATATAGTTTACAAAATAGAGAGCTCTTGGCATGTTATAATGACCTCTGTTGACTACATGACCAATTCAAAATACAGTGGTCTTTAAAAGGAAGAATTCAGACTAAGCATGCCACAGTGCTCTCTTAGAGGAAAGCCAAAGGGGCAGCCGCACACAAGAGCAAGATTAAGATCCATCTGACTAGAGCAGATTATTTTGAGTGTTGATTGTCATCCCAGTAGTTTAATCAGTAGCATGGCATGTTGTGCAAAGGGTGCCAATCTTCTCTCATATATGTGTTTGGGGTGCTGACGTGCTACAGAGTTTGGTCTGTGAGAGATGGGTAGGAAGGGTTGATAGGCTGATGTTTCCTCACTACATAAATGTCTCTGTGGTGGTTTAATGCAGCAGCTTAAGCACTGGGCACACAGGCAGCCGTATGCTTCACCTTCTCAGCTGGAAACAGACCATGATCGCTGTTATCATGGAGCACAAGGGTTTATTAAAGGAATAAAGACAAAATAGTGGTATGTTTCCAGAATGAGGGGGCAGGAAATCCTTGTGACCTTGTCTAGACTGTTCTGATTTTCACGGACCAGACACAGAGAAAAGCGCTACTTGAATAACAGAGGGATGACCCTGCTTAAAAAAGGTTGAAAAACACTGGCTCAGAAATGTAAATAAAAATATTTCTTATCTTTTAATTTTATCAAACCAGATAAGACACCATATACTGTAGATCAAAGTAGCAAAATATGCTTTCGTTCTGTGTCCATGTATGTGTCCTCTTTGTCTAGAAACCAGCAACTGAAAATTGGTTTATTTAAAAACTAGTTCATTTATTTTGATAGCAGAATACAGTTTTAAAACTTAATTAATTCCTATAGCAAGAGTTTGCAATTGATTTCTATCCTCCTGGAAAAGGAACCATACTGTATGAATGGACAAAACAAGGTTAATCGATATATCACTAGTAAAAATCTCAATGGAAGGAATACATCTTAAATATTAATTATACTTAATTTTCCCCATCACTGAAGTTACAAGGTTCTCAGGAATCAAAGGTTAATTCATAAAGGTCTTTATTTTTCTTCTCTTATGAATAGATCCCTTCTAAGTACATAGTGAATAAATGTATGCTGTACCAACTTCCTCCTTAGAAAGAAAATCCTTGGTAAAAGAGCTTTCAGTCTTTGTCAGAATAATTCTGAGCTCTGCAGGTAGTTCACATTGTTCAAGCTGTTAGTTCGCTATGAGTTTTACACATAGGCTTTATGAACTGTAAGTTGGGCATTTGTGATTCTCACCCTGATTCCACAGCACCTTCCAAGGACACACACATAAATATACAGGACTTGTTTGGTGGGGACAAGAGTCCTAATAAAGAAAAATGATTGGTTCTTGAGTTTTAATATCATCAGCTCCTGCTGTCACTCAGTGCTGTCCTTAGATGAACAGCCTGAGAAGCCCTTCCTGTAGATATTTTGGTAACTAAACTCTGGTTCAGTAGGATAGGTGATTAATTCTTTGCGTGTAACTGCCAAATCCTTTCTAAGTGGACACAGGAGACTTTTTTTTAAAAAGAGCAAAGTCCTTGTTTTTAGCCCAAGCTTTGAACAGACGCTTTTGTGTCATCGTCTGATGTGATGTCTGTAACAGGCACCGTTTTTCTACAGGGACCATGAAGAAGCTGGTGTGCAGACAATCATCCTAAACAATCTATGTTTAGAACGCTACATAATTTACCCTAAAAAAATAGTCAGTGTGTGTGTCTGAGAAGCATTTCTCTCTACTTAGCTGTCTGGCTATCCAATTATTTTGAAGAGGGGACTCTGTCTACTGTGATTTTTTTTTTTCACTACTTCTTGTCTTTCCAATTAGGACTGTCTGACTAAAACGTAATGTCTGCCTCTCTGAAATGTTGACTTCTCTCCATGAAATTAGCTTATTGCTTACCACTGGTTTTGCTTCTGCAGGGTGTAGAATGGTGTGGGCTGAAGCTCTTCACTTATGCTTCTTCCTGACTATAAAAGAAATGCTACTTGTAATACCTTATGTAGTGAACTATATAGGAGTGGACTAAATAGGGTGTGTGTGTGTGTGTGAGAGCGAGAGAGAGAATATAATTTGGTCCATATGCACAAGTATGTACTGTGCATGTGCGCACACACACATATTCCTGTGTGTATACATGTGTATATAGATAAAATATGCATTGGTTATCTAGCTGCCTAAGGTACAGTTTAGTATATTAATTTTCAAAATATCTTTTAGCAATACTTGACACACTCAGTATCTCCATTCAGTGAACAGTGTTTCTGCCTGTAAGCAGGTGTTGTTATTTTGGTGATATTTCTTCCAACTTGGTTTCCTGTAGAGAGATATACCTATCTCATAGAACTGGAAGGGACCCTGAAAGGTCATAGAGTCCAGCCCACTGCCTTCTCTAGCAGGACCAAATACTGATTTTGCCCCAGATCCCTACGTGGCTCCCTCAAGGATTGAACTCACAATCCTGGGTTTAGCAGGCCAATGCTCAAAGTACTGAACTACCCTCCTTTAGGGTGACCAGATGTCCTGATTTTATAGGGACAGTCCAGATATTTGGGGCTTTTAGGCACTGATAACCCCCCCCCCCATCCCCGTCCTAATTTCACATTTGCCATCTGGTCACCCTACCCTCCTTAGAGTCCAAGGGTGAACTCCTGGGCCCATTGAAGTCAATTGCAAAACTGCCTTTCACCCCAAGGGGATAAAAGACCCAACTGTCCCACAGTTCCTCTCTTCTAGCAGCTGGGAAGCCTCTCCATGCTTCATGTATCTTACAAAGTTCAGTTTGCTGTTTTTATTGTTCTGGTAGTTGTTAACAGTTCATCATTAGAGAACCTGTTGAACTGTTGTTTTGGCTTCTTGATGCTTCCTATGGGATCTATTGAATTACTTTTTTAGCCCATGTAATCATTTTCTGGTGCTTGTTGGTCTATTTGGGCTTCATTTACTGTTCACTGTCTTGTCAGATAATCAAGACAAATAACCAGGCTTTCAAAAATGCAAAGCCCTTGATAGCAAGATGTGTGTTACAGCTTATTTAGACCAGATACTCAGCAAAATGCACAAAGTGTAAAATTTTCCAAAGAGCCAAAGTGACTAAGAGTATGTTTACACTTTGAGCTGCAAACGTAAATTCCAGCTCGAGGAGACATACTCTCGCTAACTCTGATCAAGTTAGTGCACCATAAATAGAGAGTAACCACAACAGCGCAAGCAGTGGCCAAGTGACTTGCTGTCCTGAGAACATACCAGTCAAAGATGCTGCGCATGTACTCAAGGTGGCTAGCCCCTCTTTCCACGGCTATATTCTATTTTTAGCATGGTAGTTTGATCAGAGCTAGCACTGGTATGTCTCCTTGAGCTGGAATTTATTCCTCCAGCTCAAAGTGTAGATGTACCCTATGGCTCATTTCAAAAGTGTCTTAGGTACTTAAGAGTCTAAATCTCACTGAAAGTCAGTGGGACGTAGGCTCCTAAATATCAAAGTCACTTTTGAAAATGTTATCCATATTGTATAGCTATTAGGTCTCTTGTAAGAGATTTGTTGTGTTAAATGTAGAGGGTGATCAAAGCAGAAGATAATATCATCTGGAACATACATATAAACATAATACTATAGAAGATGATTGGGCATTGGGTCTGAACCCTTCTATTCCGGTATGGAGAACAGCCCTTAAGCGCTAATTGACATTAGAGGTCAATTGGACATGTTCAAGATGATATGATGATCATTCTGGGATTTCAGTGTGTGAGGAAATGCAAGTGTATTTAATATATACAGCTGTTCATAATGTTTTGTGAAACATTAGATGTTGACTACTTGTTTTTATTTTTTTATCTTTAGAAATACATAATCAAATCTAAAAATCTAATTACTTCCATCAGACACAAGACCTTTTATAAGCAGAGTTATAATAGACAACAGGGCCCAGGCCTTCGTATCTTAAAACTGATCATCACACAGTATATATCTAATAGGAAACAAGTTGCATGATGTCAATATAAATCTCGCCCATCCTCCAGGTACTCAGTGTCTCCTGACTTGAGGAACAGAGAACTTGCAGCAGCACAGCCAGTGGTTATGTTCTCTTGTTTGGAGGGGAGGAAAAAGTCATTTCAGGGCCTCTTTCGCTTTAAATCTGTCCTGTGCAGCTTGAAGTTGCTTCCTCCTGGTTCATTTTTTGTGTGCTGCAGCTGACAGGAGAGCATATGGCACTAGGGATTTGCCCTTGACTGTGCTTCCTTTTTGGCAAGCTATGCCTTGGTTTCTCACAGAGCACACAAAATCTCAGCAAACCCTATGCGTTATTTTATGCACCCCTTGCTCACTCTCCGATACATGCCTGAATGGACAGATAAGGCCAATTACTTTTTGATGTTTTGGTTAACTGGACATTGCTTTAAAATTGCCGTTGAACTAATCAAACAGCATAATTCTATCTGTCTTTCTGGTGCCCTGATCACCATGGTATCTAGGCACCAAAATAAGAATTATAACGTGTTTGGGCAGAACCTTAGCTGGTGTAGATAAGGGGAGCTTTATTGACTTTAATGGAAGTTCTCTGACTTACACCAGATGAGGACATGGCTCTCTGTCATCCTGAACATAGCATATTCTCCACTCCCCGTTCATGTGTAACTCCCTTCTCTTCGTGTGTCAGTATATTTATGCCTGCATCTGTAATTTTCACTCCATGCATCTGAAGAAGTGCATTTTTTTACCCATGAAAGCTTATGCCCAAATCAATCTGTTAGTCTTTAAGATGCCACCGGACTCCTCGTTGTTTTTGTGGATACAGTCTAACACTGCTACCCCTCTGATTCATGAGGGGTGTATTTCACAAGACTCCTTTCTTTGGGAAGAAATCTATAGGAGGAAGGGGACTTGCCAGCATAAATGTCACTGCATCCTTTGAGGAAAGGCCTCTTCAGATGTGTCTTGCATTGTGCCCTAAGGGTCTGAATTTATTCCCGCTGAAGTTAATGACAAAATTCCCATTGTCTTCAAAGGTGCAGGTTCAGGCCCTTTATAGGAGGTAAGGCATGAGCTCATCCTGATCTGGCATGGGAAGGTTTCACGGCCAAATGCCATTCACTGACCGTGCTCCTTCAAATCTCTTTCGTCTTCCCTCCCTCCCCCCCCCTTTCTAATTCTCCCCAAAACACTTGGCTCATGTGTTTGAAGAAGCAGTGAGAGTACAGAAGTGCACCTCAATAAATCAGTCTGTATCCATTTCTATCAACATTCCATGTTACAACAACAAGCGGAAATCTACAGAGTTGTGGCTCTCTTGGTTTTCAGATACTAATGGGACTTTTGCTATTGACTTCAATGGGACAAAGATTTGGCCCAGAGAGTAAAAATAAATGCTATAAAAGGCACATGACCTTTCAAAATTGCCTTAGCGTTTATTTTTGTATTTAATCATACTTTTGTCCTTACACTCTAGCTCTGGAAAGAAAAATATCAATGAGGCAAAGCAGAGAGGAGCTGATAAAACGAGGAGTCTTGAAGGAAATCTATGATAAAGGTAAGAGATACTTGTCTACTCAACTTTAAATTGAAAATACTGTAAGTACAGTCTTATGGCCTGATCTTGTAATGTTATAATACCAGTAACTTCAATGGCGTTAACTCGTGGTTTACCTAATGAGATCCAAATCAGGCCTTCATACTTCTGTTTTAATTTTACTTAGGTTTGCCACTTTGAATAATTGTAAAAATCATCTAATGAGAGTTAAAAATTAAACATATGTAAAGTAGCTGAAGGATAAATTATAGCAGTATATGGCAATCACTCTTCTCTTGATAACAAGGACATAATGAAGAAAAATGGAATGACCCCATGTTGGCTCTTGATATCAACATTCTGGTTGAGTCACTGCTGGATTAACTATTGTGGAAAGGGAAATCATTTACATTGCTTTGGATTGCTTAGAGCACAGGGCACCACAGATTCCTATGGCATATCTGAAAATCCATAATACTCATGACCTGGATACTTCACAAATGTGACAAGAAAAATAACATTCACACTCAAGAATGAAATTTCATTGCTTTATGTCATCCCATTTAAGTAAGGCAACAAATACACAATGCCTATTACGTATTTGTCAGTCGTCTAACCTCTCCTTCAGTTTGTTCTGTTTTCTGTGTAAAGAGCACAAAGGCAATAATTCAGCCAAGCACTTAAACTCAGAACAACAAAGGTACTTAGTTGCCTAAACCCCTGATTTAGGCACCTAATTTCTCTCATCCTATGATGCCTTTAGGTGCCTACATCCCAGTTTTGGCTCCACTGTGGCTATGGGAGGCCCAGGTTCAATTCTCCCCTCTTCTAGATGGAGAGAGAGGTTTTGAACAGGAGTTTCCCACCTATTAGAAAAGTGGTCTAGCAACTAAGCTATGGGCTTTTCTGATGTTGGGGCTCCCTCTATCTCTCCAATTGAAGCTGTTCCATTGTGGATAAATAATAAAAGAGTGATTGGAGTGGGGGAACTGGACCCCGGGTCCCCAGCGTCCCAGGTGGATGCCCTAACCACTGGACTGCAGAATCATTCTCTCTCTCTCTCTCTCGCTCTCTCTCTGGCCCAATGGCTGTTCCACTGTGGATAAATACTTAAATAGGCCACCTCGTCCTCCTCCTGGCATCATTTTGTGTGGAGTGAGTCAGGCGCCTAACTCATTCCCATCCCACAGATTGCAACCATTTAAGTGACTTCAAAAAGTACAGTGTTTTGTAATTAAATTACAAATTTTAGCTTGTTAATTTTTGCCACTTTTTAACACTTTATTTCTAGCAGTACTTCTGCCCTACTGTTTGCCCTTATTTCTGTGAAGTCAGCTCAGATGCTACTTCACTGTGGAAGCTTGCAATTCTTGTCCACTTAACTAATTTTATATGTAGCCTTGGGTGTTCCACATGGCAGAATGATTTGGTTTAAATATGTCACCAAGAAACATGAATAACTCCTTCCAATGATTAAAAAATTAGTCTATTGGACTAAATATGTCATCAGACTAATTTCTATGTGGACGGAAGTGGGGTTTGAACTTGGGCTCTAACCTGAGTCTCAGCCGAGGCTTAGTGTGCTGTGTAGACATAAACTAAATTGATCTGTCCAAGAGATCTCTTCTCTCACCATGGTACAGAGCTGCAATTGAGATAAGCAGAAGCACTAGAGCTGGAATCCGATTGAATTAGGACCCCTCTGCATTAGAACTTACTCCCCACCTTGCTCCGGGCTAGGCTGAATCTGATGACCTTTAAGTCATGTTGCAGAGCTCATCTTTTTTCCCCCTGAACATTTGAAATGGGCAGGGGAGACTTGTGGGGGTGATTTACTGTTGAAGAGGAAAGATAGTATCAACTGTTAATTTGCCTGGTTTGCTAGTTGGGGATGCTTATAAGGGCTGGAATTATTGCTGTCTAGTTATAATGGAGTGCATTTTTTTTTTTTTTTTTGTATTTTATGTTATCTCAAGGGGTCGTCAAGGCTGATTCCCCACTCTAGCACTTTGATTGCAGAAGGTGGGGGCCAGCAAGGATTCTAAAAATTAATACTGGCCACTCCAAGCTGGTATTAAACTCCCAAGGTTACAGCTTCTCTCTGACCTTGGAGGGGTGGCTGCTGCCACCACCCAAGTGTAAAAAAAACCTTTGGACCTAGGAAGGCGCACTTGGGAATTCCTCCCTGTGGGGTACCTTAAACCCCTTTTAACTCCCTCCCCCCCCCCCCGGGAAAAGCTGAGAAAGAAAACAAAGGAAATCAGCTGTTGCCACCAGCTAATTAAACAACATATGCACAAACCTCTTAGGACAAAAAACCCATCCTGTTCTTAAAAAAAGGTAAATTTTATTAAAAACAAAAAAGAAAGAAAATACATCTGGAACTTAGGCTATTGCTAGATTTAAAAAGAGCAAATATAATAATTAAGCATGAAGAATGGTTTTCTTGAGGTCCAGCTTAAAGGTTACAAGCAAAACAAACGCCCCTGGGGTTAGCACAGAGGAGTCCACAAACCATAAAGAAATAAGAGCTAAACCTAATCATGTCTTCCTAGACATTCCCTGATCTACTTACATATCTGGGTTTCAGATAAGTAGTTTCGACATATGATTTGATGATTTTTCATACCTGGTTTAAAGCTTCTTACAGCATTGCTGCTCTGTGTCTCCTCCCTCCGGAGAACAACAGACAGACAAAGAGAAAGCTTTTTCCCAATTTTAAAAAGTTCTAGCCTTCCCATTGGCTCTTTTGGTCAGGTGCCCACTCCCTTTCTTTTACCTATGGGCTTTTTTTAACCCTTTACAGGTAAAACAGGTAGAGAACAGCTACTAACAAGGATTTTGTAGCTAACTGGCTGGCGGGGTGTCCATAAAAGGGAGTCGTTGTCCCCTTCCCCCCCGCCCCACACACACACACATACTTCATTTATCACAGGGTCTTAGAGCAGATGGATGGTTGGTGCTCTTTTTATAGGCCCTGATTCAGGAAAACACTTGAGCATATGCTTAAATCCATTCCTGTGTAGTACAGCATTTCAGCTTATGCTCAGTGCTGTCCTGTATAGGTATGCTTTCCTAAATTGGGACCATAGTACATGTATCTAAATAAATAAACAAACAAACATACATATAGGTATATAGAGCCACTAAAGAGGGTTCTCTCTCTACACTGATAGCAAGAAAATCTAAGTGCAGAAGGAAAATCCCCTTCCACACACACTTATGTGATGCTGTCTTCTGTAATGAAATACTATATCATCAAACACTATGACTATCATTAGGAACTGCATCCCACCACCTCTGAAAATCAGACTACTTTTATATGTCCCCAAATATGGATTTGGGTGCCTAAAATAGGGCACCTAAGTCTAAAAATATATGCAATTGTGAGGAAAAAGAAATAATACATGGTATTAAAGTAATGACATACTGCACTTTGAAATACAGAATTATAAAAAACTCTGTGTGTGACAGAGAGAGAGAGCACGCATGTTTACTGTACATGGTGATGTGTGGTGGTAAACAGTTTTTTTGGCATGAGTTTGCAATACCTGCTCACTATCCTGTATTGTACTACAAGGGCAGATAAGGCAAAATCCCCATAAAAGAATATAACATATCCATACCGAAGGCTGGTAAAAGGGGAATTCAGGACGAAGAGGATTACATGAAATCCAGGGGCTACTGGAATAATTTATCTGTTCATAAGGTAACTAGTTGTTTGTTTTATCCTGACAGAAGCCACAAATGAGTTATTGTAGATCATCACAAACCTGTCCAATAAAACCATTTTTAACACCAAACAACATTGTTCATTTCCCCACATGCACATTTTAAATAAAAATAAAAAGATATTGGATTGTCATTTAAAGCTTTACAATATTTCCTGGTTGCAATTTTTTTTTTTTTTTTGCATCCCTCTGCCTCTGCAGTAAGAATACTTTAGTTACCATAGACAGATTTCACAGTGGCTGAAATATTAGAATAAGGCTCCGTTTCTGCAAACACTTACATGTGTGCTTGGCTTTATGTGCATGAACAGTCCCAGTGACTTCTGCTTCTGTCATTTGACATCAATGGAACTATTCACCTGCAATAAAGATAAGCATTTATCTGTGGGCTTGGAGGCTTAATTTTTCAAAGTCCAAAAACTCTAAAATACCTTTCCTATTTATCAAGATATCATGTGACCTGCCAGGGACGGGTAAAAATATGAGCCCCAGACCTGCAAGTGGTCTAGGGGAAGATTTCCCATTGACTTTAATGGAAATCCAACACAGGAAACCATTTCAGAATTTAATCACTAGAATGTCATTGGAAAGACAAGATTCCTTTAAATTAATTATATATCTTTTAAATTCACTTTTCCAAGACTAAATATACTTTGTTACCATGATATTAGAATTTTTAAATATGTCTGAATGACATTTGTGAGGAAAGATGGCTTTCAGTATTAATATATATTAGTTTTTGCTTTATGCTTTGTAATTTGGTGTGAGTAGAAAATGCAGAATCACCATAATCCCATTACCCATTTCAACCCTTGCTCCAGCCAATTTTCTGATCTTCACATCAGATTTTCTGTGCCAGTCGTCAACCTGAAGAGAATTTTTACAGTCTGGAAATCAAAATTCCTATCTGTGCAAACAGCATCACTGCTGCATCTCCATATCTTCATACATTTTGCTTTAGTCAAGTTTGTTATAGCTTTAGAATGATTTAATATAAAACATTGTATAATAGATTTTAAAACTGCAAAAATAAGCCACGAGCAATACATTCTACATCTGTAGAGAAGATTTTTAAAAAAAAGAGAGCCAAAATTTTAAGTTTATATACACAGAGAGAGAGAGAAATTGTATATGTGTAGCCTAATCCAGCTCCCATTGAAATCAATGAGAAGACTCTTACCGGCTTCAGTTGGAGCTGGACCACAGTCACTTTAATAAAAGTGGCCTGGTTTTCAGAGGTGTTAAGCATCCACAATTCCCAGTGAAGCCTAGATTTTGTCTGGAGAGAGGAGTGCATTGTGCGGAAAGGGAAGAACAGTAACAATCAAACTCATGCATTTTGCTGCAGTAAAATGCAGTGACTAATAAGACTTAACTCTCATAGAAAGTAGGGTAGTTGCCTGTATCAGCGTGCTGGTAGAGAAATTTTTGTAAACTCTGCATTGAAGAGGAAACCTCTTACATGGGAGAATTTTACAGTGGATATTTTTAGCTCTAAGTTACTGACAGTGAAAATGTTTAGTGCCAACACTGCTATTAGGAAATTGATGAAAACTTCCAACTCTGGCCTCTGCAATTAATTTATAGACACAAGTGGCCAAATTCTCAGCAGATGTAGTTTGGCACTGATCTGTTTGCTTTAGTGGAGCTATGCTAATTTACATCAGCAGAGAATTTGGTTAGTTAGTGACAAGGAATAGGTTCTGGTTTGTTGTTTTAAAAATTATTTTAAAAAACCCTACCCATATGTGGGTGTGTTTTCTCTACAGCTCGATGTATTTAAAAAGAGAAAGCTGTTGATATATTATTAACCTGTCCATTAGAAGTTAGAAGAGCAGGGAATTTTTTTGAACAATCAAATGTACAAAGAAGCTAATTTTAAATAGCACTGTTTAAACCATTTTTAAAAGTGACTGTAAATTTAAAAAAAACCCACTTGTTCTCTGTTCTGACAATAACCATAAATCTTTTGAGACAAAAATCCTTTCATGGTCCTGACTTAGAGATGTGTGTGAAAATGGAAGCCTTGTTGATCATCTCTATGTAACATAATAAAGGAACAGGAATCAAAATGAACCCATGTTCCTCATTGCAGTTTAACAAAACTGATATTTAGCCAAATGAAAAGACTTCGGAAAAGGTCCCTGAGATATGACTGAAAACAAGTTAGGACGTTGCCTAAAAGATTTGTGCAGTTTTTTAGGCTGATCAGCTGAAACTCTGCTGTCAGTTTTGTTGCCCAATGAAGGCAAGAAAGAAAAGCAACAAGGTGTCTGACTGTGGAAAATGAACCTGTGCTTGCATGCTGATGTGTCAAAATAGGCACCCGGGTCAGGGCTTATATATTAGGTCTCCTGGAATTTTGGTAACGCCAAGGCAGAAAATAAAAAGCTGTAGTAGTTAAGCCTCACAAGGCATCAAGATAGAAGCTGGTGTACCATACTGAATAATAGCCCCCATGATGTGATAATGTTCTGGCTTGGAATAGGATATTGTCCTTCAAGAAGCAGATGAAAAGTTGTTCGGAGTTCCTCACTTGAAAACAAGCTGTGGAAATTCTGCTCTTCCTTTGTATTTATTTTTAGCTTTTCATGTCAAGAACAGCTGAGGCAGCATATAAAAAACTTGGTTGAATGTCTCTCTTCTCCCATCCTACAAAACAGACATTGACCTCTGGTTTTATATGATTCTGCCTATCAGGAGGCAAGGATGCAAAAGAGTGAGTCTTCCTCTATGCAAGCTCCAGTCTCCCCACCACCTCCATCTTCTTCTGGTTAAAAAGACAGGAGTATGAGAATTGGCACCAATCCTTGAAAGGAAGAAGGGGAGGTTGTAAGATGAGAGAACATGAAATGACAACAAATGGAATTACTACTGAGTAATTTTCTGTTGTATGTTCCTTTTCTCCAATCCTGTGGGACAGTCAGAAGGAATTGGTGGTGGACCCGGCAAACAGTACTCATAAAGGAGGACCTTATTGTCCTAATTGTAGTGCCTTCTTCCCAAAGGAAGCATCTTGCGCAGACAGTAGGCCCCTGCCTCCCTCTTTCATAGGATGAGAGCAGAGCAGACAGCAACAAGTAGAATCGACAAGTGAATGAGTATTTTTCCCTTTTATATTCATTAAAAAGACTCATACTTAGCAAAGTAAACATAATATGGATAAACTGAACTGAGTACCTAAAATGCTGGATCCACAGCATGCTTCAGCCTCTGCCTTAATATTATCCTGGATGAAGAAAAAGCAGGATTAGAGAGCTGGCTTCTCACCTTTGTCTCACAGCCCTTTCAAGATGACTTACTCCTCCTGTCCCATTGAGTGCTTGGTGATCTTTTTGATGATGTAGTAGTGTCATCTAGCAGGTGAAATCTAACAAGACACAGTACATCACAGTGCGATGTTCCAGATGCAACAAGAAAGGTGTTCATCACAACATGGCCCCGTATCTTAAATCATTACAAGTAAAATCACTCAAGAATACACTACATGGAATGACCAGGCATTGGCAAGGAGTTGGCTAAGCAGCTTAATAGGTTTTGTTCATCTTCAATTTCTAGGGCTCTGTGATTGAGTCTATGAAAGTACAAGCCAGGGTTTGCAAGTACTGTATATTTAAAAAAACAACACAACTATGTTTGATTAGGTTCCTGCTGCTCTAAATGGTTTGTGGCAGATAGTGCTGTGAGTCTTAAAGTAGAGCCTCTATCCGCAATGCAGCATTTAAAAGAACTCATTTTTTCCCTAAACCAATCGTTACACATCTTAAAATGATTATCTGATGTCTGCAACGACACACAGACACACACTCATCTCAGACCTGATTCCCATTGCCTTGCAACTTGTGTAGTGAGTTTAAAACATTATCAAACAGAATTCCCCCATGGTACAATTTTATACCCACTTTTCACTCACCCTGTGCAGTCATAAATTGCTTCACAAGGCAGTAAAGATCAGTCCCTAAGAGTCCAAGGGCCAGATTGTCTTACAAAGATTTGGTTGCACTGGCTATGGAGTAATTGTGGTCATGGCAACACATTCCCTCAACAGCCATCATCAGCGGGTCTCCTGTGTAGAGTTTAGTTTAAATTAAAGCTGCTAACCTTGCCATCCCTTGGGTGATTTGGCCTGAGGGCACAGTGGGCCAGATTGTGCAGAGAGAAGAAAGTTTTGCACCCATTTATGTCAACACATGTGAATCTGACCAGTTGACTCTATTGACAGGCACATTTCAAACATTTCTGATGTTTGCTCCTGGTCGGATAAGCATCCAAAATGTAAGAGCTTATCCACACCTCTCTTGTTTTCATATAGAAAACAGCTTGTTTTCATGATTTTTACAGCTTATCTTTTAAAATGTCCATTGTTCCATGGTTTCAGCCCCAGGAGTAACCTTTCTCATAGTATTTTTATACCTTTTTTGTCTTCACTAATGTCATAACTATAAAGGGAAGGGTAACAGCTGTCCTGTGTACAGTACTATAAAATCCCTCCTGGCCAGAGACTCCAAAATCCTTTTCCCTGTAAAGGGTTAAGAAGCTAAGAAACGCAGGTAACCTGGCTGGTATCTGACTCAAAGGACCAATAAGGGGACAAGATACTTTCAAATCTTGGGGTGGGGGGGAGAGGCTTTTGTTTGTGCTCTTTGTTTGGGTTGTTCGTTTGCTCTTGGGACTGAGAGGGACCAGACATCAATCCAGGTTCTCCACATCTTTCTAAACAAGTCTCTCCTATTTCAAACTTGTAAGTAAATAGCCAGGCAAGGTGTCTTAGTTTTACTTTGTTTTCTCAACTTGTAAATGTACCTTTTACTAGAGTGTTTATCTTTGTTTGCTGTACTTTGAACCTAGACTAGAGGGGAGTCCTCTGAGCTCTTTAAGTTTGATTACCCTGTAAAGTTATTTTCCATACTGATTTTACAGAGATGATTTTTACCTTTTTCTTTAATTAAAAGCCTTCTTATTAAGAACCTGATTGATTTTTCCTTGTTTTTTAGATCCAAGGGGGTTGGATCTGTATTCACCAGGAGTTGGTGAAGGTCTCTCAAGGCTTCCCAGGGAAGGAAATTAGCTTGAGATGGTGGCAGCGGACCAGAGCTAAGCTGGTAGTTAAGCTTAGAAGTCTTCATGCAGGCCCCCACATTGTACCCTAAAGTTCAAAGTGGGGATACAGCCTTGACAACTACCAACATTAAAGTGCTGCCATAGCAGTGCTTTAACATGGCTGTGTGGTCGCAGCACCAGCTGTGGGAGAGAGCTCTCCCAGCGCTGTTAAAAAAACCACACCCCCACAAGGGGAGTAGCTACCAGCCAGCGCTGTGGGACTGTCTACACTGCCACTTTACAGCGCTGAAACTTGCAACGCTCAGGGGAGTGTTTTTTCACACCCCTGAGCGAGAAAGTTTCAGCGCTGTAAAGTGACAGTGTAGACAAGGTTAATCTAGGTGAGATTGTTAGTGACAAGGAATGTATTGAACTTGAGGCTAACAATTGCTTAAGAGATGTGGTTACAATGGCTTCATCAGAGAAGTGGTGGCTATCTCCACCTTCTATAGACTCAGTGTCTTCCTGCTGGTTTTAACAATATGAGGGACATTGATCCAAATTTCTGTTTGTAGCCCAAAGTGCCTTGAGAATTTACAGACCTTGAGTGTGTGGAACCTGCTGAAACTTGCGGAGAGAAGGTGCTGTGCCACCTCCTACTAGGACAAGTGGCTGTGCTTTGTGTTTGTGTGTGGTGGAAGGGGGAGCCTCAGTACTGCAGCAAGGAGGATCACAGTACTGTGATCAGCTGGACAGCTTGGTCATCTGCAATATACCACTGCCAGCTAGAGTGTTGAGCTCACAATACATTTCAGAACCCAAGGAAGTATTCAGAAGTTTTAAAATAAACAAACCGGAGAAAAGGATGAAATTGAGTGTATATGCTGCAGATGGTGTGGCCCAATTATTAAATGTAAATATTTGTAGGATAATAGTTATAAGTCTACCACAGAAAATGGTTTTATTCAAATGAAAAGTTTTATTTGGGGATTAGAGATATATTGTTTTCTTAAACTCAGAGGTGGAATTGTGTTTTGAGTTCTGTTTTAGTTCTTCAGCAAACCACATTGATGCACAGAATTCAAAGCATTAATCTACTGAATACTTTTCCCCCCTGTCTTTCCACCAAAATAAACCCTGACATTTACCCAGAAAAATTATTATTAGTTTTGGGGTTTTTTTGCACTGATTTTTCACCTGTTTTTGTTTTTGTGGTAATAAATACTGATAAATTCCCTGGGAAAATTAAATAAAATAAAAACTGAAAACAAAGGGCCCTATTCATCCCTAATAAATATGAGTAGACAAAGCAATCATGGGCCAGAGAGCAATCTCAGACATTTAAGAGTTTATTTCTTGCTCTCCAGAGTATAGTACAGTACATGATATTGCAACAGACGTGGCAGATTGCACTTTTCTGTCTGAGAAAAGGATTGAGCTCTGACCTTAGAAATTCTATTAATTACTCATTTGTAATCAGTAGCCAAGATTTATTTATAATAGATTTTGCTGTCTGCCAAAATAGTAATAAGAGTGATTCCCTGGGAAGTAATGAAAGAAGTTAATTTTGTTTTGTTTTTAATGTGACATTGAAATCTTTAGAGCACATCACTGAAAAAATAAGTCTGGCTTCTTCCTAAACAGTATTGCACCCCTCCGAACCAGCCATACTCCAATGAGTGTCCTTGCCTGGACACAGATTACCTGAGAGGAGGAAAATTTTCAAGGAGAAAACTGATATAGATCTAAATAATCCAGTATAGAGAATTATTATTTTTATTATTTCATTATTTGTTAGTGATAGCACTCCAACATAGAAGGTCCCTGCAGCACTCAGAGTCTAAAGAAAGACAGTCAGACAGGTAGTCAGAGTTCCAGGAAGGCAAACAACAAAAAGAGTTTTTTCTATAAAAATCAACAAGATTTTGCTAGAGGTAGCTCAGTAGAAGTATGTTTTCAAAAGTTTCGTAAAAGTGGAGATGGTAGGGGCAGTGTGGAGGAGTTCAGGAGGATTAAACTATGCTTAGGGGGCCATGTCTTCCCAGTATCTATTCTACATACTTAGATTTTCAGCCGCATGGTGTTACTTTTACAGGCTATGATGAATCAAAGTGTCAGTGTAGCATCTTCCATGTTATATAGTTGCCTCTATGGCCGTAGCTGTTTGTTTGTTTGTTTGTTTGTTTGTTTTAAATGACTAGTAGGTGTGCTATACCTCCTAATTAGCAGAGAACAGTAGCCCTCATGTGCTCCTGTTGTAGAATAAATGTAAGTTATTCTGTTCATTCCCATTTAGCTAGAGTTCATTTATATTCAATGTGCATTTCAAAAGCTCATGTGATGTTGGGGAAAGTAATTCTGCAGTATGTAACAACATGCTCCATGCAAATACTGCAAAGGATTTTGCAAATGCACAGAGAAACAAGGATGTGTATTATCTTTATGCCGAAATTAACTCTAAACTCATACTTCTTCAGGACTAAATCATTTTATACTTTGTAATTGGATTACTAGATTCTAACTATGCTGAAGTTAGATTCTTTTCATTCGTATTTCATTTATCCAGAGCAACTTTCAATACACTTTAAAAAAAATAATTTGACTTTTATATCTGGTTGTCAAGCATGCCTGTGAGCCAGGATTAATTCATGCTGGGATATTCTTGACTCTACAAATGACCATTGTATCCAAGCCTTTGATCTCTCCCTGTGCTGTTAACTAGCAGCCTTTTATGTTGCTCTGCCTTAAACAAGATCAAATTTTGGGCATACTGCTCAACAATGTTCCCTAAATGTCAAAAGACTGCAGCACAATGCAAGCACCAAAGGGCTATTATTGGGTTTTAGAATTTAAATGAAGATGAGTTCAAAATAAATAAATCTTACCACCAGCAAAAAGACTTCTTGTGTTTTGCTGCTATGGAAAAAATTAAAAAGCAAAAGTATTTGTGTTGTCATCTTGATATTTTTTCAAACATGCCTCAAATAGTAAATTTTAATACCGCCTCTTAGTAGGCATTGAACACCTACAGAGACATGCTAAAAGCATGAAGTCAGTAGGACCTGAGGGTGCTTAGCTCTAGTAGAGCTGGTTGGGAATTATCCAACGAAACATTTTTTTCTATGGAAAATGCCAATTAGAAAGGGTCGGTTTCGACAGTCTCCCAATTGAACAAAATGTTGAAAACGTCTTTGTTTCAAAATTTCAGCTTATTTGTACTAAAAATAAAGGTTAAAATGGAAATCTAAATGAGAAATTTTGGCTGACCCAATTCAAATATTTTTCAGATTCTCGGTTTGGAAAAAAAATTGAGATTTTGATTTTTTCATCCCAATTTGGGACAAGAAAAAATATCAAAGGCTCAAAAACTGTCCCAGGATGGGAAAATATTTACTATCCAACTCTACTCAGCACCTCAGGATTAGGGCCCAGATTTATTTTACAGTGTATCATTTTTCCTCAAGCAAGCAAGTTTTGCTATTTTCATAGTACAAACTTTGTTACCAGATATGGTTAAATTTAGCTCTAGATTAAATGAATGAATATATATTGAAATACTGTGTTTCAAATTGGAAATAGGTGCATGGAAGAGCTGAGAAAATTGAATTTAGCTCTAGTGGTAGAGTAGAACCCTGACTCTGTTTTCAGATCAACAGAAGTAACTCTGCTGCTGTCAACAGAATTACAGCAGTGTAAAATCAGGGCAAGTGAGATCAAAATCAGACCACTGAGTTACCAACTAACTAAAACCTACAGGTTTCATTAATATTCTCTCCCCTTTCTAACTCAGCTAAATGCTGAGAAAACTACTATTCAGGTTTCAGCTTATTGTGATGTCACTGTCCCATGCCCGTTCTCATGCTATGTCCTCCAAAAATCCTCCACCAAAAACAAGGAAGTTGAGATCCTGATATTCCTAATAATTCCAAGGTTCAAAATAAGCAGAAGGTCATCTTCATAGTTCATAAAGGAGTCTTAAAGGTCACAAATATGATTTTGAATTCTTTGCTGCTAATCTACATTCAGACATATTAATTGCCATTGTCCTGAGGCTGAATTAATGAACTTTATGCTTTTCATCTCTTTCCAAACTGATATGCACATCTTGGCCTTCTGAGCTGGGAATGTACTTGTCAGATGATTCCTCTCACTTTGGTGATGTACATCTCTGTTTGGGGAATTGGAATGTAACAGTGCCAACCCCAAGTGGTCAAAAATCATAAGTCAGGCCCCAAAAATCATGATTTAAATAAATAACAAGGTTTGGGTTCTTTCTATTTGCCTTCTGGCTTCTGAACCATTAGGGTGCATTGGGGTCATGTGTGACACTACACTCCATATGCATCATGGGGGTACGGTTATGACATGATGATGCAATTTGCACAAGATGAGTCATGTAAGATGTCATTGGAAAAGTTATGATTTGCTGAATATGATTATCCTATTTGTATCCACGTATCCTTTCTGGATCTGAAGTTATGAATTTTGAGTAGATATCTGTATTTCAAATGTGCTTACACCTGGGTAACACCCACTAGGCAAAATGCTTCCAACCTAGACAGCTGGTTGTGAAGGGTCTATTCAATGTAATAGGCCATTAGGGAAAAACAAAAACTTCTCCTAAGGCCTAATCTCCTGCCTGGTGAGCCTTCCTGAGAATGCTCCAGACAGCCTGTAAGTAATGGCTGCTATGACTCTGCAAGGGCATGTGACCAGACCACATGACTCTGGACTCCATTTTGGGTACCTGTATTTTTCCACAAACTGGTCTGGGAACCAATTTTTTTAAAAAAAGGGTTCCACCATGTGGAAAAGCTGTATAAGGCAGGGAGAGACATCATCCGTGGTTCTTCATCTCCCCACAACTCAACACCTGAGAGAAGTTCTGAAAAAAAAAAAAGGACTTGGAATGAGGGTGGGGAGCCCAAGCTGCAAAGCAAGTGCAGCTTGTGCCTTGAGAATCTGCAAGCCTGCTTGTGTCAGTCAGGGTGAGAAACTGCTAATTCATATCCCATCTTTCTAGTATTTTAGGCTTAGTTTGCAGTTTTGTTAATTTACAAGGTAATCTGCTTTAATCTGTTTATCACTTATAATCACTTAAAATCTATCTTTTTGTAGTTAATAAACTTGCTTTATGTTTTAATCTAAACTAGTGTGCCTTTAGGTGAAGTGTCTGGGGAAAAAATCTTACCTTGGTTAACACAAGTTTGTTGCATATTCCTCTCCACATTAAGGGAGAGGCAAACTGGGTAATGAATTCATGCTGGTCGGGGTTTCAATCAGAGCAGGACGGTACAGCTCTGGGGTCTTAGGCTGGGGAGCTGGGGGGTTATCTTGGCAGTAGCCTCTCTATTTTTGGTTTGTGCAGTGCCTCGTTGGTGCCTGTATGTAATTGCAGCTGGATGTGTCCCTGCCTGTGTACATCGGTCTACAGCTCGTCCTAGCAGTACAGTGTAAGAGGGAGCCCAGGCTGGTGGGTCAGAGAGCTCAGTAGAACCCCAGTTCCAGGTGGCACCCAGGGGGAACCCATCACATCAGGTTTTCAGGCTTTCATTTTTCCACAACCACAAGGGGTAGAACCTTACTGTTTTTATTTGTTTTAATAAAAGCTGAGATGCTCATGCCTCCAACAGCTGAGAGGTTAGGAAAAACACCAAATATCATGAGACTTGCAATCAAATCACAAGAGTTGACACCATTGAGAATAATAGTAACTCTCTCTCTCTCCTGTCCTGATGTTTTTAGTCCTTGCTAGTGTTTGATGGGAAAAAGAAATCTATTGCTGCTACAGAAATTGGTGTAGATAAAGGAGAGATTTTTAAGGATTTTATAGGTGGATTTTCCAGCTAGAATTTGCTACATGCCAATATTAAAGCTTTATACCAACTGGCCATAAAAGTTAGTCTATCACTTTACTTAAACTCTTGGTCGTGCTGGGAGCTTTAATGGTTTTAGTGGTGTGTGAAATAGGGATATATATCTGTGATGTTATTTATATGTCTCCTATGTCATAAAAACAAGTGGAGGGGAAACAAAATTAATACAAAAGCTTCATAGCATCACTTCAAGCACATTCTCCTCCCCCGCTTCACAGGTTTGGCAGAGGTGCAATACAAATAGGTTTTTGGACCATATAAAGGTAGAGAAGGAATGGGGATCATTCACATTTGCCCTCATTTCTGATTATCATCATTATTTTCTTGCCATAATCCCATGTCCAACAAGAACATTTTTCAGGATGTTCCCAAATCTTGAAGCCACTTTTGAAGTGAGTGAAATGTCATTAAATTGCAAAATTGCATGTTATTCTGTTGCAACAAGACATTTCAACCTGACATTGCAGAAAATTGCCATTGCAACATACCCAGCTTGTAACGCTGTGATACAAACACCATGACATTGTGAAGGAGGAGTTTGTTCCACTGGAGAAACTAAGAAAGATTTCTGGGGAATGTAAATAAGGCTGCTGTAAATATAGGCCATGCCTAAATAAATATTAAATAAATGGAATGTGTGCTGTGTCTGTTGGAAGTATAGTCACCATTTAGGTGCTTGAGCCATGAATAACCCACAGGAAACTACAGCTTTAGGGCAGTCTCTTTACAGACACTGTTTTATTTACATTCTTGTAATATCTTACTTATTCTTGATCTATTATCATTGTGCTTTCTTCCAAATGCTGTCAGATGGGGAGCTTTCCATACCAAATGAAGGATCATTGGAGAATGGGCAGGCTCTGAGCTCCAGCCAGATTTCACTACCAGGCCTAGCAGAACTGGAATCAGGTTCCACGTCTGGGGAACCCTGTTCGTATGAGGTGCTCCCAACCACAGATATAATGGATGGGACAGGTAACATTTCTATTTTCATTCTAAGATACAAAATATAGAATTTTTTCAACATTATGCTCTTTAAAGCTTTTTTAAATTGGCTTCTGATGGTTTTTAGTCTTTGATACTTAATGTTTAACACACAGGAGTTCTCTTGACATACAGGAGTAGATATAAACCAGAACCAGAACCTCAGATCCAAACACTTCAGAACTTGGGGAAAGTTTGGATTCAGGTCCAACTTTGTAACTTGGTCCTGTCTGTATGCAGGACTATAGACTGGGGTTACCGTCTTTCTGTAAATATACTACTAGTGAGTAACATGCATAAATAAGAATGCAAAGTAAAATCTTTGTATATTTCAAGTCTGGAAACTGTATAGATTTAATTTCATTTTCTCATTGATATTCTGTGTTCTTTGCTATTTGGAAAGAAGATTTTGTAATGAAAGCAGAAGCCTGGCAAGTCTTGCGTACTCTCAGATTTAGAGCGGAGGGTTTTATGTTTCACTGTTGTAACAAAGCAAATAGCTTGGTAGGTAATGCCGAGGCTCTAACATGCAGGGGGGCTGTGATAAGGAGTTCTGAGGGATTCTCACATCTAGATCAGAATGAGAACATAGTTAAGATAAAAGAAAAGGCAGACCATTTATCATATGGACAAGGTTTAGACATTGTATAGCTCAGAAGTAACCCTCTGCTTTCCAGTTCACAAGGTTAGTGCCTCACGAGCAGCTGCTCAATAAGGAAAGCTCAGCACAGGAGCTGTGATTTCAGATTTTAGGGTAAATTGATAGGTCAGGAAAGTCTACTCAGACCCATTGGGTCACCAAGTGACAAAAGAGCTATCTTGACATAAGGAATGTGAGACCTAGTTGTGGATGAGGGAGTGACAATGTTTGAATTAGCTTTGGGCATCTCTTAAAAGATTTGGAGTTTCTGTTTAGATGAGGCGCAACCTCCAAAAATCTAGGTACTTAAGCAAACTGTCTGAACTCTTTTTCTCGTAGTATTTCAGCACATGTGCTGCTGGTCCTGGAGAGGCACAGGCATGAAAATATGGGGGGTTGGAGGGAAGCAACCATATTATTATTTGTACTAACATCAGAAAGGTTCGGTTTAAGTCTTGAACCAAAGTTAATTTAACTTCTTATTTTATCTGACTTGATCCACCTGTCCCTGGTGCAGATGCCTAGACCCATCCATTCACCAGCTCAAATAGAGAACCTTATGTAATGAAGTTCTGACTTTGGGAATCTAAAACCTGAGCATTCTAAAGAGGCCACTGGTAGCGACCCCTTTCACAGCTTCAGGATGGCCAGCCAAAACCTCCTGTTGAAGAGCACCGGCTTTAGTGTTCAACTTCTGCTTTTGTTGTCCTTGAGAAAGTTAAGTGGGGTGTCTCTGGTGAGAAACAACAGTCCACTTGAGCTGCATCTGATTGAATCAGAAGTAACGCCTTTGGCTTCAGTGGAATGCCTCTCAAATCACAGTTTGACTAGAAAGTGGTCACAGTCTTCATACCTGGGCTGCGGAGATGTGGATCAGTTAGGCCTTGCACCTGTTGAAGAAAAAGCCGTTCAATTATACTGTACAACAGCAACAACGTAACAATTTCCATGTCTGTTATTTTGAGAGAGAGAGGGAATTGGATGGAAACCACAATACCATTCAAATAGTAATGGGCGAAATTCAGCCCCACTGTGAAAGGCATAACTTCAGAGAAGAAACTGCTACATAAGAAAATAACATTCTTAAGAACCAAGATGATTGACTCTGGTGTTGCTTTTCAGCTGTACCGCTTAGTTCTACAGCAGACTTCAGAAAGCATTTTTGAGGCATGTGGCACAAAATGTGCCTTTCACCAGCTGTGTGGCAACTATTGCACATTGCTCCAAAGAGGAAGAATGAAAAGGCATGTGTAATTGGTATAACTGCATATCCGTGATCCTGCACAACTGTGTGGTCTTTTGAAAATATAATGGACCCTGCCAGAGAGATGGGCAGGATGCCATTGTGTGGACACATAAACCTGTCGACTAGCTACTTGTTTATTGATTGTGTATTGCTACCCATCTGGGGTTTGACATTTCAAGGCTCTTGATTGTGTTAAAGGTGTGTGGGACTAAATTCAACTCTGGTGTCAGTGAGAGATGCTCCATTGCTTTTAATGGAGAATGACCCAGTGCTGAAATTGGCCTGTGGTGTAGGTGTGTGTGTAAGGGGATGTATGTATGTCTCTCTTTCTTTCTTTCTCTCTTTGTGTTTTTACGATGTTTGAGCACAATCTATTAGTTATGTTTTTAATCTGCATCTCTGTGCTGTTTTTCTTCTCTTACTATTACTGTACCTGCTGCCACTCTGCTTGTAACGTTGTTGCGTCTATGATGTGGTTGTGTCCTCCAGTGTCTGAAGAGAGCCCCAGATCCAGTGAGTCTGGAGTCCTCCTGTCCCAAGATCCTTCAGCTAAACCAGTCCTGCTACTTCCCCCCAAAAAATCTGCTGCTTTCCCTGGAGACCATGAGGACACCCCAGTGAAACAGCTGTCCCTCCTCAAACAGCCCCCTGCCCTGCCTCCTAAACCCATTGCCAGGATTGCCAACCACTTAACTGGTAAGTAGGTGTTCCTGAATGCTCTGCACCACTACTTCCCTTAAAGGAACAGTCCACTCCTGTACTGAGAGTCTCAATGTCTTTCTTTGGTAAAGCTGCTGTGTTGATGTTTGCATGTGTATCGATATTGTGTGTGTGTCATGGCTGTACTGATACAGCAGGGCAGGGGCTCTCAAGCTATTTCATAGGTGGATGACATCTTAATAGAGATGGATACCTCCATCTCATCTACAGTCACACAGACTGCCACTCCTCCCAGCCTCCTAATCATGACCTTGATCACCAACATGCAACCTCACCTTAGCAAATACAGCAGTGACTTGGATAGAAAAATAATGATAGGAAAGTACTTTTGTATCTTGAATCATGTTTCATAAGATAAGCCCTTTGTTCTTTTTTGGGGGGTAAATTAATCAGATTCTCTCCCTTTGCTCTTTGTTACATCTCCTCCAGCTTCCATGAGTGCTGTTCTCCCCACTTTTTCCCTCCATTCCTCTGTACATGCTTCCCTTAGACTCATACAGACACCCCTCAAGTTACGCAAACCCGACTTGCGCAAATCCGCACTTACAGAAAAAGTTCCATAAGCCAGAAATAGTTTTTTTGTTTGTTTGGTTGGTTGGTTTTTGCGTAATGGTTGGGTATACGTTTTCGACTTACGCAAAATTTGAGTTATGCAAGGCGTTCCAGAACGGAATGCTTGCGTAAGTCGGGGAGCGTCTGTAGACTCTAAGGCCAGAAGGGACCGTTATGATCATTTAATCTGACCTTCTGCACATTGCAGGCCACAGAACCTCACCCACCCACTCCTGTAATAGACCCATAGGCTTTGGCTGAGTTACTGAAGTCCTCAAATCATGATTTAAAGACTTCATGTTACAGAGAATCCACCATTTACACTAGTTTAAACCAGCAAGTGACTCATGCTCCATGCTTCAGAGGAAGGCAAAAAACCTCCAGGGTCTCTGCCAATCTGACCTGACTCCAAATATAGCATTCAGTTAGACCCTGAGCATGTGGGCAAGATCCACCAGCTGGATACCTGGGAAAGAATTCTCTGTAGTAACTCGGAGCCCTCCCCATCCACTGTCCTATCACCAGCCGTTGGAGATATTTGCTGCTGGCAGTCGCAACTCAGCTACGTGCCTTAGAGGCAGTCTCATCATACCACCCCCGCAACAAACGTATCAAGCTCAGTCCCCTTCTTTCCCAATTACTCAGCCCTCTGGTTCCTTGCTCATGATCACTGGCTACCCAGTCCCCTTCTCCATGGCTTCCCACTGGTGGATGCTAGTGGTGATTGACAACTCCAGTTCCCCAATTGCTCTGTTCCTGCTCCAGTCCCTGAAGGATGCTCCAGTTTCCCTTCCTGATGTGTTAGAGACTGCAATGGAGGCAGAGTATGCAGTCTCCCCTGCCTGGTTTCCAGCTGCTTCTACATGCATCAAGGCTCTTCTTTGCAATTAAGAGCCCATTATCTGTAAAAGCTATTAGAAGCAAGGAGGAACAGTCAGCTGTATGTGACCAGTCAACCCTCCCTGGACTACCATCAGACCACTGCTGTAGAGAAATATTACAGGCGCACACACACAAGGACCATGAAACATTTAAATATTCCTAAAATACATATCTGTACCTTTTGAAATGTGTGTGTGCACAATTCCCGTTGCTTTCAGAGAGAGCAGCACAGGTTAGGAGGCTATGAACTCCTGGGTTTTAAACCAGTTCTGATAGTAACTCCCTAGATAACTTGGGCAGGTTGCAGCCTTTTCCCCTCAGCTAACCCTCTGATATTAATACTTCCCTGCCTCAGAGTGGTGTGGTGAGGATGATCGCTTCCTGTTTATACAATGCTACGTGTTACTATTTTTTTGCCAGATCATTTTGTTTTATTTTGACTATTATAAAATAAAAGAATCTTTACGAAAGAGCATATATTGCTTTTCTCACCTATTTCTACATAACGTTATATCTAGAGGGTCAACTGATTTGTGCTTTATTTACTTTTGTTCACTTTTATCTGAAATTTATATGGGATTTCTTCACTTTTCCCGCCTGCCACAATCAACTCTAAATTGATTTATTTTTTGCCTAAAACTGCAAACCAAAGGGGCAAAAGCAGGCACCATTACTTCATTTGGGGCTACAGCTGCTTGCACCAGCTCTGAATTTGTTTCCCATCCATTCTTGTAATTCAGTTTACCCCATGAGTTATTGCTCACAAATAAAGACGCAATTAAGAAACTAACATAAAGGAAAACATCTTCTGCTAACTGTGCATTGTACAGAAACATGAGGGGGGAGAGAGAGACTACCCTGCTCTTTAAGTTAGATGAAAAAACAAACGATGGATGGAGATTGATGTCTGCTTCTGTGTATTATGTAAATCAAATTTTTATATAGAGTGAAATCTGTCTTAAGTAACCACTCAAGGGATCAGCATGTGTCAGTTGTTTAACAGAGATGACCCTCCAATAAAGGTGAAGCAGAATTGTACTCTGTACTTCTGGGGCTACTTTGGAATGGTCTTTAAAGACAGATGGTTGCCTAATTAGGGTGATTGCTCAGCTCGCTCTCTCCCACTCAGACACATACTCACTTGCAGGTAGACATGATGACATACACTCTCACACATAGACAAGATTCTCTCTCTCTCTCTCTCTCTCTCACACACACACACACACACACACACACACACACACACACACGTCCCTGTGGGAGAGGGGGTACAATTTCAGAATTAGTCACAAGGCCCTAGTGTAGCTGGTAGTTGCCTCTTGGTAGAGCTGACAGCTTCACCCATATATACCCTTATAAACATTAACATCTCAGACCAATAGGTTTGACTTTTTCTTACTGGGAGGGTCTAGGGACATATATTTCTATATGCCTTATGCTACCCTTTTAGATTATAGTAGACTTGCATAATCCCTGCAAATGAGCAGTGTCTTTAATGAATCACCCTCACCACGAGAAAGCTAAATTAACCCTATTCTTTTACTAATTACTCCAGAGACATCCTTAGTTTGTGTGTGAGAGAATTAATAAAGTCAGACTTCTGGCGCTCCAAATGAAGATTTTTCAGGTTTTCATTGCACTTTCAGTGTCTGTTTTTCTATTGAGGATTTTGTGAGGCGAGTGAAGGACAAATTAAGATACACCAAGCATGACTAATAGAGAGTGACAGTAGTTAATGGTCTGGTCGATCTGTTCAAGAAGGATATGAAAGGAAACGTGGTCTTGGAATGAGTTTCATTTCAGGTATAGTGCTGATGTGGAGCCTGCAGAAATGCTTCTGATCTTTTACCTTGTTTTGTTTTATCTTGTTTATTAAATCAAATACAAGAATACCTGAGAATATATAATTACAAAATCTCCCCAGGCCTGGTCAGCAGAGAAAAAAAAAAACAGATAAATACCTCAAATAGTGTGACGGTTCAGTGACTTAAAAATCAGACCATCTTCTTGTCAGAAACTCTGGGCCAAATCCTCATCACCTGCATGAAGAATGACTAAAGGGGTATGTACAAGGGACCTTGTGCAGATCAGGCAGGACTTAGGAGACAGAATCCTCCCCTCCAACAGGATCTAGGATCCATCTCACACATCACCACTTTCTGTTCAAGTGCAAGACTATTTGTTACTGAGGGCAAGGTCAAACTCATAGCAGAGCAGGTATAAAGTAAAGAAAAATAAATGCAATTAAAATTGGAAAAAGAAAGAAACCCTCCGTTTTACTGTGGGAGTGAAAAGGGAGAAAGAGAATCACATGTGGCAATTTCTAATCACATAGCTTAGAGCTGTTCTGGTAGGTTCTTGGGTACTGTGGAGATGAGGAGGATATAAGAACCTGAATCGAAGAGAAACCAGAGCAGGCTGGGAGTGAGACTGCCTCCTCTGGAGTCTTTTACTGGTAGGGGGCTTGACATCTTCGTAGTTCACAGACCCATGTTCCTGCCCCATCCACCCCAAAACCATCCATCTTGCTTTTATGGAAGGAGCAGCCAGAGAGAACTTCTCTACAGTATGTGAAGGGTGTTGGAATCCCCTGAGCAGCCCTTTCTGTTGCCCGTTCTCTGTCTTGCATGCTCATAATCTGAGCAGGAAAAAGCAGCATTTGCCCTGTAATCATCAAGATCCATCTCTACATAGTACAAAGCAGTCAGCCCTAGGAAGAGAACATGTCTTGTTATTGTTTCAATACAATTTCACCACTCAGCATTCCTCACTGGCCAATTATTTTACAATGATCCTTCTGCCAATTGTTAAATAATTATCATTAATAATAAGCCATCCTTCATTTATAAAGCCCCTTTCATCCACCAGAGTCCTAACGCTCTGATATACCAACTTTACACAAGACTCATCTTCACCTACCCTATATCTCTGGGGTGGAAGATAACCGTGTACAGCAGCGTTACACAACCATTCTGGGCAAGAATTGCAAAATACCACATCTGGTTGAAATTGTGGGGGGGAATTTAAATAACCATCTGAGACTGAATTTGTCTGGGGCCTTGGGATTAATTGCCAGGAGATCTTTAATGACCAGAAGAGGCCAGAACATTGGTTTTATATCTTCTTTGAAAAGCAACGCTCCCAGTATCACAGTGCTCCTTCGTCTCATTGTCCGTTAATCCATTACTTCTCAGTACCAAACTTGAGCTTTTCTGGGATTAACCCAGCCACATTCAGATCAAAAGAATGAACTGCCAGTTATCTATGAAATTCTCTAAAAAATCTGTGAGGAAAACATTTGGGGCATAACTGTTACACCTGTGTAAATCCAGAGTCAGTGAGATTACTTCAGTTTTACATTTGGTGTAACTTTGAACAGAGTCTGGTCCTTTAATTCAACAATCACATTAGAGCTTTTAAAAATCCTTTTAGCATCTTGTCAGTTGTTCCTACTCCCAGTGCAGGGAATGAAAGTTTGTCCCGTTTTTAGTTCTAAGAACACACAATCTAATTATGCCTATATACAGTAAGATTCAAACTATCGGCTGGCAGAATAACAGTGATAATTCAAATATAGAGCAACTAGCCATGGTTAGAAGTGAGCATTTAACAGGGAAGGAAGTGTTGTAAGCCCATAAAAATAACTACTGATAATGTGGACCTGCCAGGATGGAATTCCAGAACAATGGATGTAAGGCCTCTTGAAACATAGTTGGTTGCTGGTTACAACATTAAAAAACTATTTAGAACTACAAATTTACTTGTCAGATAATCCCCACAGCCTGCAGTATGTTCTAATCCAGCATTTACGTAGAATCATAGACTATCAGTGTTGAAAGGGACCTCAGGAGGTCATCTAGTCCAACCCCCTGCTCAAAGCAGGACTAATCCCCAGACAGATTTTTGCCCCAGATCCCTAAATGGCCCCCTCGAGGATTGAACTCACAACCCTTGGTTTAGCAGGCCGATGCTCATGTCTGGGGTGGCTCCTCTATAGATGAGCCTATTGCAGTAGGCGTGAGCCCTCTGCTCTGTCATACCTCCTCCTGCTTTCTACACCAGTATGCACATGGCTTATTCAGTTTGAGGTAAATTCTCTCCCCAGTGCACACTCTGAGTACCCATGCTGCGCTCTTGAGGCGGATACAGCAGCACAGGAACAGAGTGAATGGATCATTTTTCCCAGTCTGCAGAATGGCAGTGGGCTGGACCCTGGGATTGTAATTGCTTCCACAGGTCCTATGACTCCTGCTATCTGGAGAGCAATAGCCAATTGATCAAAGTAACAGCAGAATGCCTGGCCCTGCCCTTAATGCCCGCTGTGAGACTACGCAGAGAGTCCCTGCAAAGCTGGGCTTTGTGGCATTCCGGACATGCACACCCTCTGCGTGCGCTCCCAAGTCCTTCCCCTCTCTTTGCTGTACACATTGTGCAGAAGAACAGCAAAAGATGTGGGAGCCAAAATTGGCCTAAGATGCGCATGTGCTATGCCCACTGCAGTCAGTAGGCAATACTTGTCTCACAATTATTGGGCTAACTGCATCTCTGACCCCTCTGGGGCTTTTTGAGTGTACTCCCTCTCAACAGTCCTTGACTTGTCACCTCTTGTTAGGTGGAATCACATGCTTCTCCCACTCTTAGGCCAGTCTTTGGTTTGCCATCCCCTGGAACTAAATGTGATTGCCTCAACAAGCCCACTTTAGCCTCAGTACCTGCAATTCTGGTCCTTGGGAGCTATGTCTCAGTGGCATCCAGAGATCAGCCAGCCTTCTTAAAGCTGAGTGTTGTTTATTTTCAACCAAAGGACTTCAGAGAAAAAAATCTTAAAATGGTAAACAGATTATACACGTATCTTGCTTACCTGGTGTCTATCCATTTTCCACGTGGGTTTAAGCTTCCTACGAATAGTCCAAGACCTTTGTTGTCTTGGTGACAGTCCCCATGGAATTAAAGCAGTATAGATCTATAACAAGCATTCCACTAACTAATACGGTTATACAGTCTATCTCAATAACTAGCTTACATACAGCATTCATAAAATTATGACATAGCAGCTCCATGTCCAACACAGCATGCACGTATCTGAGAACAGAATTTAACTCTTCATTATGGACCTGATCAAAGCCCACTGAAGTCAGTGGAAAGACTGCCATTATTTTCAATAGGCTTTTGGATCATTTCCTCTTAGGCCTTGCCTACACGGGCAGTGGCATGTACAGTACGAAGGCTGTGTCCACATTGAGGTGAGTAGCTACATGCAGCAGGGAAAGGCTCTGGGGGGGAGGGGGATAGTGCGGAAAAGCTCCTGCAGCTCCCCATTGCTGGATCCTTCCCACACTGAAGGGAGCAGCCAGAGCCTTTCCTTGCAGTGGGGAAAGAGTTCAAGGCAGCAGTGGGACACTACATTGTTAAAAGTAGCAGTGTAGATGTGGAAGGCACTGCTTGGGTGAGTAGAGAGCCATGTAGAATGTGTACCCTAAGGTTCTGGCATGTCTTTACTCATCTAAGCAGCACCTCACTGTCTACACTGCTATCAGGGCCGGCTCTAGGCACCAGCAAACCAAGCACCTGCTTGGGGCAGCACATTTTCAGGGGCGGCATTCCGCCCATCTTTTTTTGCGCTTCAGGTGGCAAAAGCCTAGAGCTGGCCCTAGCAGCAGCAGCGTGTCGTGCACGGGGACGCCCTGGGGCCACTGCAGTTCGCACCATGGGGGAGCAGCACCCTCACCTTGTGGCTGGACCAGGCAGACTCCGAACGGGGGACACTGGGACTGGGGACCGCCCCACGGGGCACACAGAGCTGCCTCCAGGTGCCGCAGGGCAGCCGCTCCCCAGCGCCACAGCCAGGGCTGAGCGAAGCGGCCCGAGCCGCCCAGGGACTGCAGCAGGGCGGCCAGAAGCAGTAGCAGTGGGGCCATAGAGGGCGGGGAGCTGCTGTGCGGGGCCCGCGTCCTGCTCTCCAGGGCTCCGCTCCCTCTGGGGCTACCCTGCCCCAGCTCCTCAGCCCCCTACCGGCTCTGCCCCTCATTCCCCCGGCTCTGCCCTCCCGGGTCCCGGCCAGTCCTGGAGGCAGGAGCCCTGGCTAGAGGGACCCTGGGCTGAGGCGCGGCCCGGGAGCCCCACTGCTTACCCCGACCCTGCCAGCGCCGGACCGGCTGGAGGCAAGGGGGGAGCGGGTGGAGTCAGCACTACTGGGGGGGAACCCAGGGCTGGGGCGGCAGGGGGTGCAGGTGGGGAGGGGAGAGCCCAGCGCTGTGGCAGCAGGGGTGTGTGGGGTGGGGTGGGTTGAGAGGAAAAGCACAGAGCTGGTGCGGCAGGGGATACTGGTGGGGGGGGGAGAGAGAGCCCAGGGCTGGGGTGGCAGGAGGTGCGGGGGGCGGGGGTGAGAGCCCAGGGCTGGGGTGGAGGACAGCCAAAAAATTTTTTGCTTGGGGTGGCAAAAAACCTAGAGCCAGCCCTGACTGCTATGTATACCCATGCTAGGGTTGTATGCACTATATGTATTCTACACACCTCTGTAAGTGTAGTCATAGCCTTAGAGGATCTGGGAACTAGGGATAGAGAAGTCAAATGAGGCTACGTCTGCACTTGGGGGGGGGGGAGATCGATTTAAGATAAGCAAATTCAGCTACGCGAATAGCGTAGCTGAATTCGACGTATCTGAGTCGATTTACCACCGCTGTGAGGACGGCAGCAAATTGACCACCGCGGCTCCCCTGTCGACGGCGCTTACTCCTACCTGCGCTGGTGGAGTATAAGCATCGATTCGGGGATCGATTGTCACGTAGCCTGATTTGCCCAAATTCATACAGTGAATTAATGACAGTGCCAGGAATATAACTCAGATTTCCTGAATCCCATTTCAGGGTCCTGCCCATTGGGCAACACTGCCTCCTAAATACATGCAGACTTTTACTGACTATAGAATTCACTACTACAATAGGTCACAGTTAGCCACTGGAATAGAATTTAAAAGGGAACTGGATACTCATAACAAGTAGTTACATTTGTAGTTGTATGTACTTCAGCAAGGGTAATAAAAACTCGTGCTTTGGGGCATCAACTGGTCACCATAGGAGTCAGAAGGAATTTTTCCTCCCATGTACAGGATGGTCACTTGGCCAGGTACATTGTGGAGAAGAGGAAGGGGCTGCCTTCCTCATGGATCAGTGCCCTAGTCTGGTGTAGCAAATGTTATCTTCTCGTTATATATTTGTATATAATTATAGTATATTGTCATAAACCGTGATAAGGTTTAATTTTCTAGCATTATTTGCATTAAATCCAGCAGAACTAGGACCTGATCAAGCAAAATGCTGAACAACCTCAACTCCCATTAGTGCCAGGGGAAGTTGAGCTTGTTCAGCATCTTTCAGAACTAGCCCCATTATACATAATAGTGGATACAAGGGTCCTCAGCCAGAAAAGATTCATCTCCAGGCCTCTTTGCTACTATCCTGTCATTTCAGTGCTTTGTGCAAAGATTTAAAACTGCAGTAACATTCCACTGTGAGGACTTATAGCAATGATTTCTTTTTTTGTTCATTCTTTCCCCTTCTCTGCTTGTTATTCACCTAGTCTTGTATACATATGATGGATATTCCCTTCTAGGGGCTGTACGTCTCCCCATGTGCTGTCCATATGCCTCATGGAAAAAAACAGTGGAGTTAAAAAAAACTATAGAATATGATTGTCCCAATCTAATATATCAATTATAACCTCTTACACACACAGGTCAAATTTTCCTCTCGTTTACACTAGATGAGATCCACTGCAGACCATGAAGTTTCCACTGGTTTGATTGGAGAGGGGAAATTTGCTCAATAAGTTTGGACCATCTTCTGAGAACCTTACTCGTTCAGAACCGCCACTGAACTGACAGCTTAGTCACATTTTCAGGACAATGCCCATTGTCACCAAGTGAACGGCTCTAATGCTCCTTTCTGTTTATTATTCTCCTTTTGAGTAATTTTCATTGATAGACAAAAGTTATTACGGTAAAGGGCAGACAAGTACATTTTGTTTCTGTGCTGGTAGATTTTCATGACTATCTGTCAGAACTGTGTGGACACGAGGTGAAAAATCATGGGCCAAATCCTTAGCTGGTGTAAATTAGCATCCCTCCATTTCTGACGTCAAGGAAGATATGCTAATGTACTCTAGCCCCATATGTTTAAACAAATGTCCTTACCTGTGTTACGAATAATATTTTAGAGAATTTAGACTGATTTTACAAATCTCACTCACTCTTTATGCTTTTTTGCCTTTCACTGACCAATGAAAATAAACTTGTGAATTTCACGTTCTAGTTCTCATTCGCTACCCCAAGCTACAGTCCCCCAAAGCAACAGTTTTGGGGCTGCAAACCTAGGAAGGACATATTTTCATTTAAAAAGAAAAATATCCTTTTCATTTTAATGCTTTTTTAAAAAATTGAAGCATTTCTATCTATTTTGTGCTTCAATCAACCTCACAAATTCCACTGGCTCCCAACAGCAAATCAGCTTTTTTAGTACTTCAGAAACAAAAGAAGTTGCAAATTCAATGTCCCTTCCAGCTTTTCTTCAGCCAGGAGCATGAGTGAGCAGCTCCAGTGGATGGTACCACTTTGAGCCCTCCATTGTGGATGTCTCCTCTACTTCATACACAGAGCGAAGGTCTGGTACTAGGACAGCATTCCCTTCCAGAATACCACCACCTCTGTGAACTAAAGCTGTTCCTTGAAGTACAACAGAGATTGAACCAAACCAAACATCCAGATCTGGCTACTGCAAAAGTTTAGGGAAGTGCAGATCTGGATCCCAGCTTTGTAGCTCAGGCTCATCTTTTAGTAGAAGGTATCCTGGAGAAATAATGTATAAAAATGTTTTGTAACAACACATTGCAGAGGAGCCTTATTCTCAGGGTTTTATTCAATTTACTCTTTATTGTCTCTTAAATTTTCTTGAAGACAATATATAGGGTACAAAGATAAAACATAGCTACTGTGCGTGTATGTGCATAAGAGACATGACAGCTCAGTCTGTTCTGTGTTTGGGTAAAAAAACCCATAAAAATTCAAATTGCAAAACGGGGAAACCGGTCCGCTTTAGAAGAGAGTAGGGAATGGCAGAGGGGAGTTTCATGTTTGCTGGCAAATCCAAGGGCCGTATTTGGCTCTGCATAAGGGGGTGCAACAGGCATTGACTTTAGTGAAGAGAGTATAGTCTAGTGGATAGGACATGCTGGATGGAGAGTCAAAAGATTTGGATTCTATCCTGGCTGGCTATTTAGATTGTATGTTCGTTGGGACAGGGTCTGTCTCTTACAATATGCGTGTTCAATGCCTAGCACAATAAGGTCCCAACCTCAACTGGGACTTTTAGGTGCTATTGTAGAGCTACTCTAATAATAAATAGTAATGTCAGACTTGAATTTGGTCCCTGTCATCTTCTAGCTTAGTGTCTTTTTTCAGTTTCATCTTTCTGGAGAAGTGTTGCCCCTGGGAGCCATCTGAACTCTAGCTAGTAGGTTTGGCCCCACTGCTGACAAATAAATACCCAGGCCAGAAATTATGAATAGCTAGTGCAAACATGAAAATTTATAGAAGTGCTTTTAAAAACCGTGGTGCAGCTCACAAACATGTGATGGCCTTTGAAACTTCAGCAGCAGCAGCTTATCTGCTGGGCTTTGTTAAGTCCCAAGAAGCTGTTGGCACTTTTATCTCTTCATTGTATTTTAGTAAGGTGCATGAACTCAGATCAGAGAGGCTAAATATGTTATGCTGCCAGAACTCCTTTACAGAACCCGAATGCCAGAGGTTTGCCAGATTTGAAAGGGTTCATTTAGGTCACTCCCTCTTCCAACCTCAGGAGGCCTTTCTAGCTCCCTCCTTCCCTATAACTTCAAACAACATCAGTCCATAATGTAAACTCCCATCTTCTCTTATCCCCCAACCCCAAGTGGCTACTTCTCCATGGCTTTCCTCATTCTCAAATCTCCAACTCCTCACATTGGCTCTCTGACCTTTTAGAAATTTTCATAATGCAACCCAGCCCGTCTCCTTCCCCCTGCCCAGCTCAGGTAGCCAATGCATTGAAATTCCATCTGCTTATAGATGTCTCCATTACATGCACCTCTGAGGCCTTATCCAGTTCCCATGGAAGTCAACAGTAATTTTTCCCCCATGGGTTAAAATCCACAGCATGGGAATCCAGCACAAAGTTTGTTTGCCAGGTGTTTTATAAAAGAATAAATTAATCCTACCATTTCCCTTCATTTTTGCTGGATTTTCCTTATACCTCATTCATGATTTTTTTTTTTCATTAGCATAATTCTGCTGCACCAAATGTTCTGCAGGTCCACAAAAATGTGAGCTGTGATGTGCAGTAGTCAGACTGTAGCAGTGGGAGCCAGAAATTCCTGAGTTTTAATCCCCACTGTGGTGATAATGATTCATTCTGTGACTTTGGGCACCTGGTCATTTTACCTCAGGTTACTCATTAAATGGGGGATAATAACACAGAGCTCACAGGGATGTTGTCAGTGTTAGTCCCTGGTAGAAAGTGCTTTGAAGATGAAAAGCACTACATAGATCTTGTGATTACATGGACTATTGTTGTTTAAGGCACTTCTTATTGAGAGTCCTCAAATGTTTCTGTGAGGCTCAAAAATGTTGCGACATGAAAACTTCCCTTCTGAAAACCATTCAGAGTGTTATAGGGTACAGTATATTCCATCACCAGCAGGAAAGGGGTAAGTCCAATGCAGACTCATCTGTTGTCTTTACTGGCAACCTTTGTGCCCAATTACCTAAGTAGATATTGTGGTCTTCTTTTTAATGCCATCGAAACTTATGTCTGTGCCTCTCGTTCTTGTGTTTTAGATCCTGGCGGTCCTATGAAACTGCCTTGTATGCCAGTTAAACTATCGCCTCCGCTACCTCCAAAGAAAGTCATGATTTGCATGCCTTTAGGGGGGCCAGACCTCTCTCTTGGGTCCTATTCCATGCAGAAGAGTTCCCAGCAGCCTTTGGCTCCACACCACCATTCTGTACTGCCATCCCAATTAGCAGCGCACCAGCACCAGCTTCCGTATGGCAGCCACAGCCAGCATCTGCCTTCTGGATCCAGCTCATTACCTATTCACCCTTCAGGGTGCCGGATGATAGATGAATTGAACAAGACACTGGCCATGACCATGCAGAGGCTAGAAAGGTAATGGTTGATTTTTAAAAATATTAATTTATATTGTGTCATTACAGCATCAGAACATAACATCATACAATAATACATTGCACTTACAGAGGGCCTTTCATCTGAAGATGCAAAATCTTTTACAAAGCTAAGTCATTATTTGGGAAACTGAAGCACAGAGAGATTAAGTGACTTGCCCAAGTTGATGCAGTGAGTTAGTAGCAGAGTCAGGAATAAACCTCAAGTGTCCTGAATCAGTCTCCTGCTCTAGCCATTAAATTTTGATGAAAAGAACAAGGAGTACTCATGGCACCTTAGAGACTAACAAATTTATTTGGGCATAAGCTTTCATGGGCTAAAACCCACTTCATCGGATGCATGCAGTGGAAAATGCAGTAGGAAGATAGATATAGATATAGATATACACAGAGGACATGAAAAAATGGGTGTTGCCATACCAACTCTGAGACTAATCAATTAAGGTGGGCTGTTATCAGCAGGAGAAAAAAAACTTTTGTAGTGATAATCAGGATGGCCCATTTCAAACAGTTAATACCTATACCTATCTCATAGAACTGGAAGGGACCTCGAAAGGTTATTGAGTCCAGCCCCCTGCCTTCACTAGCAGGACCAAGTACTGATTTTTGCCCCAGATCCCTAAGTGGCCCCCTCAAGGATTCAACTCACAACCTTGGGTTTAGCAGGCCAATGCTCAAACCACTGAGCTATCCATCCCCCTGACAAGAAGGTGTGAGTAACAGTAGGGGTTCTTAATCTTTCCCTGTTTGCTGTATAGGATGTTGATCAGGTGGTTCCGCAGTTTCTTTGAAAGTGTGTGGCACAATCTCTCGGCATAGTCTGTGTGGTATGTAGATTGTAATGGATTTTTTTACCTTCAGTCCTTCTGGTATGATGTCCATCTGTTTGCATTTGGAAAGGAAGATGATGTCTGTCTGTATCTGTACGAATTTTTTTCATGAAGTTGATGGATTTCCACTTCATACGGCTAAATTCAGTGCCTTGCATGGCTACTCTTAAGAGCCTCCTGTTTTGCAACAACATAACACCAGGTTTCCAAGTAAAGCTTTGGTTACATGGAAGACCAAAAGAAAAAAAATGAAAGATTTAGAAAAGAACAATAAAGACCAAATGTGTTGCCCCCACCAAAGAATCTACATGCCACTGATGAGCTGGAGGGAGCACATGGTGATTTGCATAAGCTATTTAGGTTTTTTAATGTAATCTAAAATGCATCTGAGAATAAAATAAAATAAATGTTTGCCGCAACATAATTGTCACTGCTGTTTTGTAGCAATCCCCAATTGTAGACTGCAAAGGGGATAGAGAAAATTAATGTCATTCCATGCAAGATCCCCACACATATTTTGTAAAGTGAGTCAATTGAATGCGAGATGTATCTCAGTATATTGACTTCCTTGCAGGGATTCCACCAACTTGTCTCTGGTCAAAAGCACAGGCTTCTGAACAACAGTCCTTGGGCTTTCACCTGAATTAACTATAGCCTCGTGGGGGCTTTCAGGGAGGGTAGATCCAATACCAAATTATACGACACGTGGAACTTCTTTCTGGAGAAACAGTCTCTACACCCTGTAGTGCAGAACATAGTCCCCTGCAGGAATTTTTACACTGAATGTTTATAGTCCGAAGGAATCAATAAATACAGGTGCCTAGTTCTCAGTGCTCAGAGTAGGTCAAGAGGAGCAGTGGAAATATGGCTTAAGGCCTGGCCCTGCGGTTCTTGTTGGTGCCAGACCAGTCCCCAGTATAAATTAGAGCAATCTGAATGTTGCTGTAATTTATATACAGGAAAATCAGCTAAATGGACAGTGAAAACACAAGGAGATAGCTGGGCAGTTCACCACGGACAGTTTTATCGAAACTGATAAGGTGATAGGAAAATAGAAAATTGTACAGAAAACCAAACATGTGCAATTTAAATAGACAAGAGGCCAGATTCTGCTCCATGCTACTAGCCCTTTGCACTGCCAGAGTAGTAAAAAGAGACCTTTATAGCTGCTCTGAAAGGGCTGCTGTAGATTTTCCCAGTGGAAGGGAATCCTCAGCTGGTGTGAAGTTGGCTAGCTTGTAATGGGAGGTTCCTGTTGCCACAGATAAGGGACTCTAGTGGTGAGACAGGAGGTAGCATGCTATGGGCGCAAGTCACTATAACAGGGGTAGAGAATTGATGGGACCACAGTCCGGCCACCTTTCACATAGGCCAGCACAGTCTGGCACGTGCACCTTGCAGAACTAGCTGCATCAACCTGAGATATGATGTACTGTATACATTCCTGAGTGCTGGGGAATGTCAAGAGGGGCTGTCTCCCCCTCTAGAGCAGTGCAGCTCCACACCATTCCTAGCACAAGTCTGGGTGTTAATTGCACAATCTGGCCCATGGTACATGCAAGCTGCACTTCATCATTCTAAATCCAATGATATTTCTCTTCATATGACTTCATAGTGGCATCTGTTCTCCCCTTCCCCCAGCAATGGATGTTCCAGTTTCTAAGCTTCCATCAAGTCTGTGTTTACAAGTATGTTTAATTGGTTTAAAGGAGGTGATGTAAAGATCGTGGTTTTTTTTATTTTTGTTATTTTTTTAACATTTACCAGAAGCTGAAACTGAGCTACTTGTTAAAACTGAACGAGCAAGAATCCAGGTCCCAGAATGAAGCAATTGTCTCCCATCACAGAAGAGAATCACTTTTATAAATGGGAATTAATATTGATTTCACCTTTAAGGGACTCCTAGCTCACATTAATATACAGAACAGATTTTTTATTGTTTCTTTTCAGTTGATTAACTGTTTTTTTGTGCCTCAATGGATATTTCAGTCATGGAATAATGTATCAAGTATTTCAGTTATGCTCATTGTCCAGTAAGTCAGTAATGTTTGTAGTACTCGAGGGAAAAAAAAAAAGTTGATGACTGTTTCTTCTGGAAAGGCAGTCACTAGTTTCATAATGTATGTGGACTGTAAAGTCGACATGTGCTGTTAAATTTAAGTTACACTTCCAAGGGACTCTCTGTTTTTAGCAAATGTGCTAATGTCTCCAAGGAGATTAGTGTAGGTTTTCAGAATAGATTTGATTTGGGAGGGGATTAGGTACGCCAAGTGGTGTCTTTTCCTGATATTATTTTGACAGTAGTGCTTTCTTTTCTCCCTAATTGTACCAAAAAACAGGTTTAAACCTTAATTACATCACATTGCAGTGTTTGTTATAGGACGCTTCAGCTCAGAAGCCTTGAAAGCCATGTAAATTGCTTATATTTGAAATCTATTTTTCTTCTATATAAAATTTAGCTGTGTGATCATATCTATCAAATATGTAGGATCTGAGATTGGTTCCTAAGCTTTTCTACTGCTTCCAAAATAGCATGCTGCTGGGCCCCTGCTCCCAGGCCAGCAACAGTGGAGAAGAATGTAGAACATAGAGGCCTGGAAAGGTCGGATGGCTAATGGGAATGAGTGTATGAAAATGGAAATGATCACATCCAAAATAAAAACAAAGCTCAAACAGTTTAATGTTCCCAAACAGTTTAATGTTCCCAAACTGGGGGGACCAGATAATCTCCAACCCAGAATACTGAAAGAACTGGCACATGAAATTGCAAGTCAGGTAGCAAGATACCATATGACTGGAGAATAGCAAACATAGTTATCTGTATTTAAGAAAGGGGGGGGAAGTAGTCCAGGCAACTACAGATCTGTTTGTCAATAGTATGCAAGATTTTAGAACAAGTTTTGAAGGAAAGAAGAATTAAAGACTGGAGGTAAATGAAAATGGGATAAAATCCAACACGGAATTATCAAAGGTAGATCTTCCTTTAATAAAATAACTGATTTCTTAAAGGACATGCAGTGAATGAAATCTATCTAAAATTCAATAAAGCATTGACATGGTACTACATGGGGAATTATTAGTAAAATGGGGATTAATATAGGAACTGTAAGGAGGGTAAGGAAACCATGTAAAGGGGAGAGGTCAGTGGGTTGTGCTGAAAGAAGCATTGTTCGGCTGGAGGGAGGTTACTAATGGCATTCTTCAAGGATCACTCTTGGGACCGATCGTATTTAATATTTTAATTAATGACCTTGGCACAAAAAGTAGGACTGCGCTAATTCAGTTTGCTGATGACAAAAAGTTGAGTCATCGTCCATACAGAGGAGGATCAGAATATTATACAGGAAGAATTGGATGAGCTAGAGGCCTGGAATATAGAAATGGGGTAAAATTTTAATAGTACGAAGTATAAGGTCATGCACTCAGGGACTAACAACAAGAATTTCTGCTATCAGCTGGAAATGACACAGGAGAGAGACCTGGGTGTGTTAGTTAATTATGAGCCACCAATTTAACGAGCCCATAAAAACACCAAATGTGAACCTGTGGTGTTGGTGGCCTGTTGGTGCAGGAGGTCAGACTAGATGATCTAGCAGTCCCTTCTGTCCTTAAACTCTATGATACTATGAGAAAAGGGGGTTCCTAACATCACAAGGGAATAATAACATCACTTGGTAGCACCCATTTCAACTGATCCCAAACCTTATCTACCAAAATTAAATACTAAAGTATTCTAGAATAATCGCCCCAAATACTGCTAGTTCTACTGTCAGGTGATATGAAGTATTACTAAAGAACACTGTAGTATTTTTTTTATAAGGGAAGAGGACACTGACAAGCCTCAGTGTGAATAGGGTGACCAGACGTCCAGATAAAATCGGGACTGTCCCGATTTTGAGGAGTTTGTCCCGCATCCCGATATTTTGTTTGGGATTTTTTTTTTTTTTTTTTACACTCACCCGTCCGGGTCTTCAGCGGCGGGTCCTTCAGTCGCTGATGGTCTTTGGCGGTATTTCGATGGTGGATACTTCCTTTTTTGGCGGCAAGGTTTATTACCCGCCGCCGAAGACCGTCAGCGACTGAAGGACCCTCTGCCAAATTGCCACCGAAGACCCAGATGGGTGAGTGTAACAATTAAAAAGGCGCCCTCCCCTGCGGTGTTCCCAATATTTTCCACTTAGCATCTGTTCACCCTAACTGTGAACCATAACCAGCCCTCTTCAGCCAAAAGGGTATCTTTTTTTTCAATTGTTAAAGGAAAAGGCCTATTTCGTGTTGCTTTCTTCCTCAGTCAGTGGGATTTCCTCATTCTGGTAAATTCAGCTGGTGTGGGTTGATCCCTGAGCCCATCTGTAATTTTCTCCCTAAACTCTCCAGCATTCTTTTCTTAAACCTCACACCCCCAAACCATTCTCTCCCACCCACCTCCGCTCCTGTGGCCAAGAATAGGGAAAGAAAGAACACAGAATCCCCTTCTTTTAACAACATAGATTTTTTGCTTTAAAAGACCAGGTTTCCAGAGTCCTGACTGTCTAACAACATCTAAAGGCAGGGAAAAGGTATGAGCTATGTGAAAGGAAGTTAGAAATGATTTGCCAATGAGTTAGAAGCATGCCAAAGAAAAATGAGGAATACCTGATCACTGGAGTAGGAACCAGGGACCACTTTATTTTGTGTGACCTTGATCAAGTCGCTTAACTTTCATGCCTCTGTTTTCCTTTCTGTAAAATGGGTGATAACACTTACCTGCCTCCCAAGAGTGTTGTGAGCATTAACAGAGCAATATTTTAAAATGATTTTAAAAATAGAAATCACCATGTAAGAGCCAAGTGTTGTTATAATTTTAAGTGACACATTCCTAACTCTCAAAAAGGATCTGCACTCACTCCCTCTTCTTGTAACAACTGTGGGACAAGAGCTAGGCAGCAATTTTCCTACATGAGGATAACTGTGTCACAATTTAAACAAAGGGGTAATTTATGCAGCCAACTTCTTTAAAATTCAAGAAAATTTTGGGTTCCACAATGTAGATTTGCTATCAGGGTACCTCTCACGGGGGCTCTCTTCCACGACTTCAGTATGGCTTTTCTGACATATAGTTTGTGCCCTTGCTTAACGTTGACTTGGAGGGGCAGCTTCTTGGCATGACATGCTAGTCTAATGTCCAGCCATGCGCCCAATTAGCCTCTCTGATGAGGCTGCCAATTAGTGTCAATCATGATGCATACAGTACTCTTGTAAACTCATAACTGGGATCAGACCACAACTTATTTCTTATAGTATACTAAACAGCTATCAGATGGTAATGACTTACAGTTACCAATGCCCTGCCCTGGGATAGATTTGAACAAATGACATCAAAAGTGAAAACCTCTGTATCAGAAAGTTTCTGTAACCAATTGCCCTTAGACATCCAGTTCCCTCAGACTTCAAATTGATAAATGAAATCATATTAGACCTACCTAGCAGATGTCTTATAATTCTTATCGAATGCATTTCAGTCTGTAAGACTTTTCAAGAGAACTACTTTTGTCTAATACCTTCCCCATGCTCATCCCAGCGTAGTATTATATTCATGAATGTACAGTGATCTGAAGTGTTTCTATTTTTAGTTTAATTGATAAGCAACAAAACAATATACTATTGATCTGACAACATTTTGATAGAATCTTTTCTGGTAACTCTTCATTCTGTTATCAAAGAAGAAGAAGTGATAGTTTGTGGGGATATGTTTTATCCCACTAGATTTTTACAGGAATGATTTCCCCTGTTCTATTTGGAGTACACCCTTGAGTAACAAGAATATCAGTAGTTGTCTATATAATCCTTAAATTCTGACTTCTTATGAAAATCTTTTCTTAATAGCAGTACTGTAATTTACATGTTAAGATAAATTCTTTTTGAAAACAAGTACCCACATAGCCATGGTCTTGATCACTAAACAACCAAAGCAATAAAATCTGAAACAGCTTTTAAAACTGATTATATGAAACGTTTAGTAGTGTAATTGTTCAGTACATAATACTACTACTAGCCGAACAGCCTTTACAAATAATTTTGTAGTAGACCACATGACAGTGAGTATTTCCTACCAACGAAGAGGAAATCTATACACAGTAGAATTACTTGTGTCCTTGATTGTTTTTCATAAGTACCCTGCAGTACTGCAGGTAGGGCAAAAGTGCACAACACCTTGTCAGCTGACTTAGGGAATGAAATTAATAGTGTGGAACAGAAATCAAGATATACATAAAATAGCAGGAAAAAAATAGGGCTTAAAATAGAAAGTGGTATTATTGGTGGACTGATTAACTGAGAGAAGTTGTAAAGAGATAGAGAATCTTCCACTGCTAAGACACCAGTTCAAATCAAGCCTCAGTGTGATAGGAATTGGAACTTGGGATTACCATCTAACTGCTGTATGGTAACTTAAATTGTTGAAATGGACAGAGGACCTCAGGACTGAATAACCCCAGCCCCTCTTCTTTTCCCCTCCCCCCCAAAAAATAATCTATCACAATTAGCACCTGGTTGGTAACTCCAGCAGAGAGGTAAAGCCAGACTGAATGGGCATAAAGACTGAGGTCTGGTCTATACTACCCGCCTGAATCGGCGGGTAGAAATCGACCTCTCGGGGATCGATTTATCCCGTCCCGTCGGGACGCGACAATCGATCCCCAAATCGGCGCTCTAACTCCACCAGCGGAGGTGGTAGTAAGCGCCGCCGACAAAAAGCGGCAGAAGTCGATTTTGCCGCCGTCCTCACAACGGGGTAAGTCGGCTGCAATACGTCGAATTCAGCTACGCTATTCACGTAGCTGAATTTGCGTATCTTAAATCGACTCCCCGCTGTAGTGTAGATGTACCCTGAGCTACCCTCCCACCTCTTCTGTTACTTGGTGAACTTGTACTATGCCTGACTGTGCTGGTTTTAAACGGAGCTGAATGGTTTTACTGCATAGCGTTCACTGGTTTTTTACAGAACAGCATTGTGCTGAGCTTTATCATCTCTAAGATACGAGATCTGAGTCGTCGGGATTTCCTGTATCTGCCACTGAAGAGTTACGCAGAATAATAGATAATCGGGAAAAGGGAGATTTTTAAAAAAGTTAATTGAATTTAAATTATTAAATTAACGTTTATTTTATTGGTATGCTTTAAAGTTTTTAAAGACTGTAATACATTTATATATCCTTAGAAGAATTCAGCTGATGCATCCCAAAATTACTTCTCGGATAAAAATAGTATAATGTAAAATTCAATGAAATCTAATAGAGAAATTCACAACCCAATTCTTCATGAATCTTTAATACTTTGTGCTACAAAATGTAGAATATCTCTAGGCAAATCAATTCCTTTCTTTGATATGTCCAGTCAGTAAATATATGTAATATAAGCTGCAATTACCAAATGATCTTTTTGAGGCTTAACATAATTATAACAAATGGTATCACGCACTTATAGTATCTAGGGCCTTTTATCCCTATAAATCCCAAAGCACTTTATGGGATAACAGTTCACCCCCCTTGAAAATGCAGTCATTTCTGGGGTGGAACTTGGCAACTGTTTAATGGTCCTCATCAACACCACACAACAGGTTTGGGCAGAATGTTAAAATAACATCTCCAACTGACATAGTGGAAGGTGATTTAAATAGTTAAGGGCCCAGTCCTCCAGGGTGCTGTGGAGTGTCTCCTGTGGTTCTGCACATCCTAGACTCTCTAAAGGAGTTGCAGTTGCTTTGCAGGATCATATCCAAATTTGATAGTTGCCTCAAATGGAATGTGGCCAGGACAGCTGGATTAACGTCCATATTCATGTGGAAAGGAGCATGAGAACTTTAACAATTGCAAGATCAGGAACTCCGATTTACTTCTCATATGAAGAGCAGCATCTCCAACAGCACAGAGCCTCCTAATTTCATACAATTACTGTTTCGGAAAGAAGAGCACCTACTACTGAATCACCAACACCACTGCAACACCCAGGATTTTTCCTGGCAGTCTCTGATCCTAGTAGAGGGAGGCAATATGGTCTGGTGAATAGGGCACGTGGCTGGGAGTTAGGAAATCTCAGTTCTTTTCCTGGCTCTCCTCTTCACCTGCTGTGTGACATTGGACTTCAACTCTCCCATTCTCAGTTTCCCTGTCCGTAAAAATGTACCTGCATTGATACTTACATTCCCTTATAAAGTGCTTTGAGATCTACACGTGAAGAGAGCTAAACAGTAGTAATAATGACCAGGTTTGAACCTATTAGGTTGTGGGAAGTGATGAGCTCATACCCTAAGATACTATATGGCAGCAGAAATAGGACTGAATATTTAGAGAGTAAAAGCAAATTGCTCCTCAGTGTCTGGCTTTTTGGGCTATTACACCAAGACACATGAATTGTCTATGCATCCCATTTAGGAGCTCTCTAAAAATAGAAAATGACCACTGGCACTCCCAAGTCAGTGTGTAGACAGGCAGCTCTAATGCACATTTCCATTTCTTTTTGATTCCTGTAGGACCCCTTGCCTAACATTCACAAATTAAGCACAACCTTGGTCATACATTTCATCTGAGACACAGCTCATCTGCAGATAATGTATCCCCATTCATCTTTTGTACTGTTCTATTGTAAATGAGGGGAAGAAAAAAATCTCAGGACTTACATTTCGCTTCAACTTACCTTCTTCCTGGAGGAGAAGATATTAGATGCCAAAATAACAAAAGACATTATAAAACCATCTGTTAGTCAAAGTTATTTGGCAAGTTTGGAATGGTTTGTTTAATCTCTCCTGGCTCAGTAAAGATTCCTGTGCTGTATTTATATTTCCCAAGGATTTAAAGTTTCTCAGGGCGAGGGGAGAGTTGGAAGCCGATGCTGTGTCATAGGTGTGGCAGTTTGGCCAGTTAATCCACTATCAGTGCAGTCTCCATACAACTAATGAAAGCGTTACATGCAAATTAGCTGTAGAGTAAGGATGGTAATTGGCTTGGATATCACAGTGCTCTAGGACTGATATCAGGGTGTAGATAGCCACTTTATGAACTTAATACCCTCATATCTTAATGTCTATACTTTGACCCATCAACCTTTTACTCCCAATCAGGGATATTGCAGATTATGTATTCCTCATGCCACTTTATCTTAAACCAAATTTTGCCCCCTCTATAATCTGTATGTTATTCCCTGATAACCAGAAACTTCTATCTCAAACTCTGTTCACTATTTTTTTTTAACATCATCTTAATAAAATTTTTAAATATGCCTTGCTGAAGCTGGATGCAGCACAGGTGTGATTAGTACAGCCAAAATGGCTGAGAACTTAAAAATGGGATAATAACGGACTGCGTATCCTAGAAATGATTGAACTTTGTGATATTCTAAACAAAAAGAGGTCTCAGCCATGCTTGTAGCTGTTTGCATGTTTCACCTTCGTCCTAGGCTTCAGAGTGACAATCCTTGAATTTGAGAGAGATATGTGTATATATATTACACACACAAACCCATGTTAAAAGAATATTACTAAGGTTAAGTCAAGCACTCAGAAATAAGATTGTATATGCAACCTTCAGTCTTCCCCTTTGAGCTTTTAAATGCATGACCACATACTATTTTTTTCCACCGGAGCCCTGCCTCATTCAGTGCACAGGATGAGGGTGCTCACAGGGCCGGCTCCAGTGTTTTTGCCGCCCCAAGCGGTGGGGGCGGGGGGGAAAAAGCTGCGATATGGCGGCAGCTCTACTGCCGCCGCTTCATTTTTCGGCGGCAATTCGGCGGCAGATCCTTCCCTCTGAGGGACTGAGGGACCCGCCGCCGAAGAGCCGGACGTGCCGTCCCTTTCCGTTGGCTGCCCCAAGCACCTGCTTGCTGCACTGGTGCCTGGAGCCGGCCCTGGGCGCTCACTTAATGAATAGCTGTTCAATATTTTGTTTTCTCATTGTTCAATGTGTGACCCTAGCAGTTGTTTACTAGACCCTGTTCAAACTCTGCTCCGAAGACAGAATTATTAATTTCCCCATGTTTTTTCTATGGCTCTTATCACTGTAATATCGAGTGCTTCACAAACATTAGTCAGTTGAGAGGTAGTGTGATCCTTCTGTAAGGATCAGCAGGAGTTGAACCAGGACATCAGGGCTACCAGGCAGCTGAATCCCCACATTGCTGCTTGACAGCAGCTGTAACCTGGCCACTCCCTGCAACTCTGTCTACAGAGGTTCAATGCCATGACAAGGTTCACCTCGAGTGATCTGACTGACAGTGGTCTTAGCGAGCCCTGATTGGCTCCTTGTCCCTATAGAAGCCCAGGGAGCATACCAGGAAGTGTCCAGGCAACAATGCAGATCCCTAGCTACCTGCCATGACCACCCTGCTTCTCTGTTCCTGAACGCTTGGTACTGACCTTGGCTCTGATTTGGATTCTGACTTCCATTTGACCCCCTGGAACCTCAAAATGAACCTTGATATGTGGTATTGACCATCAGCCTGATTCCTGACTGTCGCTCTGACTCTCAGCTTGACCTGACCCTGATACTGGCTCTGACCCTAGCTTCAGTTCTGGGATCTCAAGCTCCTGCCACTAGTCCTGCCTCCCCGCGCCCAGAATCCTGACACATTGGATGTATAAACAGGAATATTGAGTAGGAGCAAGGAGATTATATTACCTCTGTATTTGACACTGGTTGACTGGTACTGGAATACTCTGTCCAGTTCTGGTGTCCACAGTTCAAGGATGCTGATAAATTGGAAAGCATTCAGAGAGGAACACAAGAATGATTAAAGGATTGGAAAACATTCCTTATAGTGATAGACTTCAGGCACTCAATCTGCTTAATTTAACAAAGATAAGGTTACTTGATCACGGTCTGTAAGTACCTACTTTTGGAACAAAACTTTGATAATGGGCTCTTCAGTCTAGCAGACAAAGGTATTACAAGATCCTATGGCTGGAAGTTGATCATAGATAAATTCAGACGAGAAATAAGGTGCAAAGTTTTAACAGTGAGGGTAATTAACTTTGCAACAGTTTTTTGTTGATTTCAAAATTACTAGTGAATCTAAGATTGGATGTTTTGCTAAAAATATGTCTTAATTCAATCAAAAATTAATTCATGGAAATCTTATGGCCTGTGTAATGGAGGAGATCAGATTAGATGATCTTTGAATTGTCCAAAAAAAAACCCTTGTGAGATTAGGAAGTGGTACTAGCCCCATTTTATGATGGGGACCTGAGAGACAGAAATTAAGGCCAAAGGTTTCCACTAATTTTGGGGGCCCAATTTGAGACCCTTAGGATCTGATTTTTCAGAGTATTTGGCATTAAATATCATTTGATATATTCAGAGTACAGCTCCCATTGACTTACAGCTGTCAGTGCTCAACACTTCTGCAAACCAGACCCTGGGGTCTCAAGCTGGGGACCCAGAAAATGAGAAACAAACAATTAGTAATCACCTGTGAAAAGTTTAAGTGACTTGCCCAGTATCACACAGGAATCTCTGTCCGAGGCAAGATAGAATCTAGTTCTCCAGGGCAGCATTCAACTGCCTTAACCATGAGACCCTCCTTTCTCTCCATACCTCGTTCACTGCACACCTTCCATCTTCTGCTTCATTTGTCGCAGGGACAATAGTCTCCTTTACTACACAACTCTGGCACATCCACAAAGCAGGTCCATCCTGTGCACTGAATGAAGCAGGGGTCCTGTGAAAAAAATAGTATGTGATCATGTATTTACAGACTGTCTCATAATGTCTATGCACAAGAGGCCAGATTAAGATTTCTCAATCAAACTTGATTCTGGCCTTTCTTAATGGCTGAAGTGCTTAACTTTGCAACCTTAAAAATGTTTTTTAATATATTTTTTCTGTATAGTTTCGTAGGCTTTTTAAAAAGCAAACTGGAAAAACAAAAAATCCATCATGTGGCATCATATTGATGCCCACGAGTCATCAGTGGGATTGAAACCTATAGACACACTGCACAGGCTTCTGCCAATGGAACTGAGTAACTGATAGCAGTAGCAGGTTGTCATTCTTCATGAGGACCAGCCCTAGAGGGGGGTAAGACATGCACTATGCCAGAGAATTCACAGATATTTGCTGACAGCAGAGGAATGATGAGACTCAGAAATCTTGGGTTCTCCCCACACTGGTTCCTAGTCCCAGATTCCTTGTCCAGCTGGTCCCAAACTCCCCCGTATAACTTGTCCCAGTTTATGTGGATTTTCACAGGGATGGCAAAAGGAACATCCCTGACACACAGGCCACAGCTCCTGCCAATTTTTCTACATGTGCTCCAAAGCATTGGGGCTTTATAGTTTTTTAATGCAAAGGTTTGCTCACGTTAAAAAATTCTGGCGACCATTATGTTTTTCCCTAAACTCATTCTCAGAAACAACTGAACCAATTTCACCAAAATTTTCCCAAGAAATTCAGCCTCAGGCAGACACCCAGCATGGAAAGTTTAGTCCAAATGATTAATATGTGGCAACATTATAAGCAACTGAAAACAGGATCATATAATGGGAAGTGTCAGGCAACCTTAATAATAGGTCCTTTCTCAATTCCGGTTATGCAAGTTTTTAAATTGGAATTATCCTTTAATTCCTTACTAACTAATGTAACATATGCCTGGTGGGGGAGATCAATCTAAGTTACGTGAATAACGTAGCTGAAGTCGACGTACTTAGACCTACTCACCGCGGTGTCTTCACTGCAGTAAGTCAACTGCTTCCGCTCCCCCGTCGACTCTGCTGCACCTCTCGCAGCGGTGGAGTACAGGAGTCGACGAGAGAGCGCTCGTGGGTCGATTTATCATAGACCATGTTTTAACCCATGTTTTAGCCCATTCTTGTTGGTAACTATAATCCTTCCATCTTCCCTCTTTAAAAAATGTCTGCATATAAAAAGGCACTCGTGCTCTGACTTCAGAGAAGCAGACCTGACTCCTGCTGAGCAATTTTCTCTAATTTTTTTAATTCTTCTTTTCCAATAGCTCTGGTTTACACCCGGGTGACAGTGTCACGAAAACAGGACCTGGAGGCCTTTCAGACATGAGACAAGTGCCAACCGTTGTGATCGAATGCGATGACGATAAAGAAAATATGCCTCATGAATCTGATTATGAAGATTCTTCCTGCCTTTACTCAAGAGAGGAAGAGGATGATGAGGAAGATGAGGATGATGATAGCTCATTATTTACAAGTAAGACTCATCCTTCCCTTCCCCCTTTTATTGTATTTTTTTTATTTATCCTCAAAACACAAGGGAAACGCAAGCGAACTGGATATCTTAGGCCTGATTTTCCTGTCACTTACACTGGCATAAATTAGAATAAACTCCATTGACTACAACAGAGTAACAGCAGCATAACATCGATGATTATGAGAGGACAATCAGGTGCTTTATACTTAATAAGTACAATGTCAGAATATTTACATAGAGGTTTGTTTTTTTTAAACGTGTCGTCGGCAAGTCAAGAAGGCAATGGCAATTTTACCAACGACTTCGATAGGATCAGAATGAGCCCAGTACTGAGCAGTTTTGAAACAATACTAAAGTGTGGCCAGATCTTGACTCAATTTTATTTAATCCTTGTTTAGGAAAAACTCCCATTTAAGTCAGTGTGAATATTTGGCCCCTGAACTTTTGTCCAAGTCAGAATTGGCCCCTAAATTATTGCTGGGCATGTGCTCTTTATTTTAAATGCCACGTTTAATGGACAAGTGATAGTTTTTAAAATAGATCCTTCCAGCAGTGACTGGCATGTCTGGTTTGTACAGTGTGGATTATACCCGTAGAGAAAGCTCAGCATGTTCGCTAAGAACAGAATAACACAGGTACACCATTTTTTTGTTAGGATCAGTATCCACGGGGGAGGAGCGGGGGGGCAATTCAGTAAGTACGCAAGCAGAACTCATTGAGTACTTATATGAGTAAGGTGGGCAGTATTTAGCTCTCTGTGTGCTCTGCTCGCATTTTTCTTAATTATTTAGTCCTTACTGATTTAAAAATCAAGGGCCTGAATATGACCTTGCTTACAGCGCTCTTACACCAGGGTAACCCTGCTGACTTCTGTGGAGTTACTCCTGATTTACACCAGTATAAATGAGTTCACAATCAGGCTCCAAAACCCTAAGTTACAATAAGAAGTGTAATTACTACTAAAAACATGGACCTCATTCTCCACTACCCTGCACAGTGTAGAGTAATTTACATCTGTACAAATGCTTTCATCTCATTTGGTATCATTTTACTCCCACTCCACATGGTGCAAGGCAGCAGAGAGTCAGGCCCAAAAATGACAACTCTAAGCTAAATTTGAGACCTACGGTTACAGGGTTAGCTGTACCTCTTCCCCCGTTCTGGTTGCTCTCTGAGTGCACCCCCTTCCAGTATTTGGCCTCTTGTCCATAGCCGTCTCTAGGGGAAATCTCGCAATTCTTCTACTCGTTGACCGGAACGTGGGTCCACAACCCTGTGTACAGCAACTGTATATCACTCTGAAGGTCTGAATGGGTTTCAAGCACCTGCATTTCCTCCCTTCGGGATCATGTGACCAGCAATATTGACCAACAACCTTCTTAAAACAAAGCATTTTTATTTAGCACTCAGAAGAAAGAATTAAAGACACAAGATTTTGAAATAATAAACATCCTACATGCATATTTAGTGTCATCTAATCTTATGCTTCACTACAAGCTAAGTTAAATTGGCGTTCCTCTTAAATTACAAGAACAGAACAGAGCCACCTCTCAAAGCCCTGATCCTCCTGTGTCTGTGGGACTCTCAATCTGGTTCTCTCAGTTAGTGTGTCTACACTGCAGTTGGGAGCATGTCTCCCAGCCTGTCAGTGACGCCAATTCAGATATTTCTTGGAAGGTGCAAATTCCGGTCCCTCTATCCAACCCCTTGGCAAGGGACCCCATTCCAGTCTCTCTTCATCCCCACCCTCCTCCTGCAGGAACCCCAAGTCTTCCTCAGCTGGTGAGCCTGCCTCCCTCACACTGCATGAGCTGGTTCTGACAAGGGTCAAGTTCTCGGCAGACTCCCCTGCACTCTGCTGTATATGAACAGACTTCGCATGTGCCGGTCACAGTACCGATTGGGCTGGCCACCCCTCCGCACCCGGGCCAAATTTGAGTAGTATTGCAACCACACAGCCAGAGCGATGCTCTGGACTGCGCCAGCAGCAGACATACTGATTTAGAATGGGATCACTGCTTAAAAGTGATCAGGCCACGGGCCCCGCAGCTCCACAACCTATGCAACTTTGAGCAATTGAAAAATCCTTGGAGAGAGATTCATTCCCCTCCAGCCTCCCCTCCCACCCCACAACCTGGTGCCACTGCAACCTACACAGACAGACTCGCACTAGCTCTGCTTGAGCTAGCACGGTAAGAATAGCAGTGTGGATGTTGCAGAATGGGTGACAGCTCAGGCTGGCCAGCCAAGCTCAGACCCAGAGGGACATGAGTAGTTAGCCTGAGCCGCCACTAGTGCCACAGCACCACACTGCTATTTTTAGCATGCTAGCACAAGTCTGTCTACCTGGGCTGGGAGAGACACTCCTCGCTGCGGTGTAAACATACCTATTCTGACCCTCACTGTTCAAAGTGGTTCAGGTGCTGCCCAAGGACAGCAGGCTTGACTCATTAAGGCTACATGCTCTGGCATTGTCTCTTCGTGAACCTTAAGTGTAAGCTGTCAGGTGACTATGAGAAAAGTCCTTCTCCCTCTTTCTCTAGGTGGACAGGCCCTGCTACTCAGTCAGACGCGGAGGCTGAAATATCCATTCTGTTGTATGGCACAGAAACCCCACGCTAGTGGCAGATTCAGACACAATATTAATCATTATCAATAAACACCCCCACATTTGTCACATCTGCATCTTATTCTCTTTACCTGTTGGACCAAATTCTGTCCTGTAATGAGGTAAATTGAAAGTGACTCCACTGAAGCTAATAAACTGGTGTAAATCTGGAAAAAAATGTATCTAAGGCGACCCCTAAAAATTAGATCGACCTAGGTACCTCACTCAGGGCTTTGAAAAATGTCACTCTCTGTTCAACATACTTAGGTCAATCTAACCCCCACTGTAGATGCAGCTAGATCAGTGGAATAATTATTTGTGTCAATTTAGCTACTGCCTCCTGAGGTGGTGGTTTAATTACATCGATGGAAAAACCCCTTCCGTCAATGTAAGAAGCATTTACGCCACAGCACTGCAATGGTACAGCTGCAGCGGCATAACTGTGCCACTGTAGTGTAGACTAGAATCTAACTTAGTTCACTCTGCTTATCCTCTCCTGACTGTTACTTCTTTGTCTGCTGTAGGATATGGTATAATGCTGACATCCCCTTTGGCAACACCTCTTCTTTCTTCCATAGGTTCTCTGGCAATGAAAATCTGCAGGCAGGATTCTTTAGCAATCAAACTTAGCAACAGGCCCTCCAAACGAGAGCTGGAGGAAAAGAACATCCTCCCAAAGCAGACTGATGAGGAGAGACTTGAACTGAGGCAGCAGATTGGAACAAAGCTAACAAGGTAAGACCCAAACACTTTTCTAATGTTTACCATCAAGCAATGGGTTGCTGGGAGAGTGGACTGCAAGATACAACTTTTATCCTTGGGCTGTGGAGAGTTAAGGTCCTCTATTCGCAATGCTCTATATGTGAGAAGTCACCCAACAGGCTGAAGAAAACCCACAGCTCTAGGCTTTGCCTCTGCTTCAGTATAATTTCCCATACACAGCCCTCTCGCCCTCAGGGGTCCTTTACTACAGAAGGGCCCGTGGAAATGTGCTTTCCGCATTGGTGCTCATTTTCTACTCCCAAATGAAAAGGTGCAGCTTTGGGGATATTCTGGGCTGTAGCATGTGGAACCCTCTTTATGTACCCTTTTGTGAAACCATTGGTGTTACTAAATGACTGATATGAAGCCCCCTCCTGACTGAGTTACCTTTGGAGCAGCTAAATATATTCCTATCCAGTAACACTCATACCTATCACACACAACCTGATTTGGGTGGGTCAGGCTTGGGCAGGGTTTCTCCTTTTGAAGACTCATTCATCTCTCTAATCTTATTCCTTTCCACTTGATCTTATTTTTGCCATGATAGATGTGGGCTAGGGTAGAGAGGTGATTGATAAACATGAAGGATAGAATTTATTACCTCGCTTCCTCTCAGCAATTAGTTGCATTCAGAATAGTTAGGATTCCTGGGCTAAATATGTAAGATGTTCAAGTGCTTGTCCAAGCACTTTTTACCTGTGCTTTCTATATTAAATCTAATGCTCCAACTAGCCTGTGGGATCTGGCAGCAGTATTATGCAGAAGTAGGCCGTAGTAATGCTTTATGAATGAAAATTTTCAACTCTACAGCTCGCTTAGTAGCTTGGCATAGTGTATTTGCACAAAAAGATCCAAATTGATAGTGAGCTAAAAATAGACGTGTCAGGAAGAGAAGGAGAAGTGTGTATCTATATGCAACATCTGCTTTATCACATACAGTACTCGGGAGTTTCCCTCAGTGTTATTCCCGGTGTTATTGCTACACTTCAGATTATTTCTACGGAGTGACTCTTAACTTGCATATAGGAACATAGGATGCCATGTTGAATCTGACCAAGGCTCACCTAATTCAGTATCCTGTTTCTGACAATGGTCCACACCAAATGCTTCAGAGAAAGCTTCATGAAACCTTGCAGTAAGCAGCTGTAAGATTATTTGCCTCCCCAAGTTAGGTATCCTTATAATCCCTATTAGAGATTGGTTTAAACCCTGAAGTATGTGGCTAAATATCTCTCCGGAATGTATATTAATATTAACCACTACAATTTAGAATAATCTGTTTTTATATATAATATATTATGTCCAATCACTTTTTGAATGTTGCTATGGTTTTGGCCTCAACAACATCCTATGGTCATGAGTTCCACAGATTAATTACATGCTGTGTAAAAAAAATATTTCCTTTTATTGGTTTGGAATTTGCCACCATTTAATTTTAATGAATGTTGTTTTGTTGTTGTGTTATCAGACAGGGAGAATAGAAGCTTGTAATGTACCTTCTCTATATCATTCATTATTTATATACTTATTCCATGTCCCCTCTTACTCATCTCCTTTGTAAGGTAAACAATTCCAGTCTTTTCAATCTCTCATTATGCCCCTAATCAGTTTTGACACCTTTCTCTGAAATCCCTCTAATTCTGCCATATCTTTGTTGTGATGGGTGAGCAGTATTGCTCACAGTATTCCAGACGAAGCTGCACCATTGAATTATATCATGGTATTATAATATTTTCCACATTTATTCTCCATCCTATTCCTTATTCATCATAACTTCTTTTTTGATGGCAGCTGCACACTGAGTTGAGGTCTTCAATGAGGTGTCCAGAGTGGCACCTAGATCCTTTTTCTTAGTTGATACCTTACAGGGCTCTAAAGTAACTGTATCTGAGTGGCTTAATTTTTCCTTCCCCAATGTGCATTACTTTGAATTTGTTGATATTGAACTTCATTTGCCATCATGTTGCCCATTCACGTAGATTGGTTAGGTCCTTCTGAAGTTTTACACTCCTCTCTGGAGTTCTCTAATGTAAGTAAGTTTGTGTCATCTGCAACTTTTACCACCTCATTGCTCATTCCCCTTTCCAGATGATTAATACATATATTAAACAACACTGCTCCAACTGATTTAATGTCCCTGTAGGAACAAGGTGTTTCTGCAGTTTGATTATCAACTAGGTAAACCAATTTTGACAATAACTGGAGCATTTCTTAGTTAGGCCTCATGTTCTCACAACATCACTGCCTTTTTCTCCAGTGCACTCATCTTGCTATTTGTGCTCCTTTACTGTCGGAGGTACGAAACTGGATATTGTCTTCTAATGTAGCTATGGATTAGATAGTAAAAATCCTAAAAGTTTAGAATGATAAAATATCTGAGCTGAGAAAAATACAGGACCTTATTCATCACTGCATTACTCTAGTTTTATACCAGTGTAACTTCATTGAAGTTCATGGAGTCACAATAGGAGTAACATAGTGGTGAATCAGGCTCTGTGGCAACTGGAATTTAGAGTTTTGCATCTCCCTCTGCTGAGTAGAGTTAGAAGTAGAGTTAAGAAACTTGGGGAGAAAGATACTTCCTTAGCCAGGCTCCAAATACGATAAGTCACAAATGCTGCAAAACTAGACAGGGTTACAGGTCTTAGCAGTAAAATCCTAGAATGTGTCTTCTGTCTAAATACAAAATATCAGAGTATAAATCCAGGCGGTCTATGGCTAGCCTGTAGGCTGATAGATATTATATTTATTTGGCTGGAAAAGTCTCGAGTTTGGTGTGCAAAAATGTGCCATTTCCATGGCTTGCAGAATAAGTTTCAGAAAACTCAAGTTGATTTTTTTTCTGTTGTGTAAATAACATTTCAAAACCTCATTACTGCATCCATACTTTGTTGTTGCATAATGATGCAAATCTCAAGCAAAATTAAAGGCGTACAGGATTTATAGTCCTCGGGGAAGAACTGGGATTCAGACTATGATTGCAGTTGGAAAGTTTAATAATATTTCTGAGGAATTTGTACCATTCCAGCAATGGGTCCCAAAGGTTTGAAATAACCAGCCAATTAAATTACATACATTATTTGCAGAAGAAATATAAAATACAGAATAAAAACTTCAGCAGATAGTTACCATTGTCAGCAATGAACGGGATCAGTTCATTTTCACTAGAACACTGATTAGGACACTTCAGTATTTACGTGCATTCTTCACTATGCTTAGTTAAGGAGAGATCATTAGCTGCAGTATTTGGCAGATCAGAATTTAGATCTAAAAAGAGTGTGTTATTTAAAAAAGAAGCTTATGGGCAGGCATGCTAAGATTTCGATCTTTGACCTACTGCACAGGGTCAAATTCATCCCTGTGTAATTCCACTAACTCAGAAGTGTCTGTTCATATTGTATTTAAATGTTGCTAGAAACAACTAAATCTCAAATCGTTCTCAGAAAAAGCTTGTGACTCTATTATTGTGTCTACCAACTCGTAGCCAGATACCACAGCACATTTAATAAATTATCAAAGTTCACCAGCAGGACCAGTTCTGGGCTGCAGAGCATATCCCACAGCAGAATTTGGCCTACAGTATGCTCTTTGAATCTTAGCATCGCCACGATGCAACGCAGGATCTTCACAGTCTATAATAACAACACTCAACATGTTTATAGCGCTTCACACAAGTAGTAAGTATCATTATTCCCATTTTACAGATCAGGAAACTGAGGTTCAGAGAAGTAAAGTGACTTGCCCAAGACCACAAAATGAGTCTGTGCCAAGCAGGAAGAAAACCCAGGTCTCTTGAATCCCAGTCACATGCATTGGCCATGGGACCATGTGCTATGACCCATCAATTCAGAAGCAGCAATGCCAGCAAGTGGCTATGTGGAATCCTTCCTGTGGCCAAATTAGAAGGAGCTGTTCCAAGATGTTGGTTTCTAGTAGTGAAACAAGATACTGTCCTTCAGTTTGTAACACTCATGAGATGAGGGTAGGAGTTGAACACTGTAGACCAGTTCCTCGGCTGCTGTACATCATCATATTTCCATTGACTCCCATGAAGCTATGCTGGATTACACCAGTTGAGGATGTGGCACTTTAAACAAATCTTTTTTTAATACTGTGTATTTCAAAATTTGTATTTGGAAACTTCTTTATTATGCATGCTCACCTGCTCACCTACACCTCCTATTGTTTGTGTTTTCTGGTGCCTCCTCGACACCCCAGCTGCACAATAAGGCAGAGGTGTGCAATGTAAGTGACGTTGGGTCAGAATATGGTAATTTAAGCAAAATTGGGACCTTAGAGTTGTCACAGTTACTGGTTGAACTGCACCTCTGGCCCCTCCTGGTTTCTTTGAGCGCACCCCCGCTCAGCTCTCAGGCCTCTAATCAGCACCTGGCTCCAGATGGAATCACACCATTCTCCCACACTCAGACAGAGCCCTGGGTTGCAGTCCCCCATACTAACGTGGATTATTTTAGCAGGCCTCACTTAGGTTTAGATCCTACAACTCAGTTCCCCTCTGGTGCAATGACAGTGGCAACTGGTGACCAAACAGCTTCCTTAATACCATTTTTTTAAAGCAGAAATTTCAGAGAAAACATATCTTCAAAAGAGTAAACCAGACTATGCATATCTAGCTTTTCCCGAGGAGTTACCATTCCCTGGATCTGGGGAGGCCCAGTTTCTTTAGACTCCCTACACAAAGTCTCTTTCTGAGTTGGCCTGTCTCCGTAGATAGCTGCAGACAAGTAACTCCTCTGGTCCCCCAGAGAAAGGCTTTTTAACTTTTTAGTGTTCTTTTCATCTCTAGCCTCCTAGCTTTGACAAAACAAGGCTTGCAACTTATCAGAGATCAGACACAGGAATCTTGTTGCTAATAGTGTGACCCATTGTCTTTCAAGTGTGTGTTGAGGTGTCTTTATCTAGATATATTGTGTTGCTATCCTGTTTGCTATTCCAACAGTCCCGGGTTAAAACAGATCAATACAGGATGATCTACTAACCCAATATACCATAACTTCCCCTTCCTGACCAGCTCACATACAATGTTAGTGAAATGGTTAGATCTCCGTATGCATAACATCATTACATATCTGTTCTTTCTGTCACAAATTCATCCTCAGAGTAGTGGTGTTGCAGCACTGTGTGGTATATGCAAATGTTGCCCTCAGGAGGGCAGGCCAGAGGAGTGCCACACCATTTTCCAGACAATGTGCATATGCTCTAGGCGTTTTGGCCAGGTGCCCGTTAAGCCTACAGGGAGCAGATGTAAATTACCATCCCTTCTGCAGCAATATTCGGAGCGTGTGCTGTGCCCCTGCCACACACCATTATTTGCAAAGCTATGTCTAAGTATTGCCATGCTCAAAATGTCCTTTGAAACCAGGGCCGGCTCCAGCTTTTTTGCCGCCCCAAGCAGCAAAGCGGGAATAAATAAATAAAGCCGCGATCGGCGGCACTTTGGCGGCAGCTCTGCCGCGCCACTTCATTCTTCGGTGGCAATTCAGCGGCAGGTCCTTCACTCTGAGAGGGACTGAGGGGCCTGCCGCCGAATTGCCGCCAAAGACCTGGACGTGCCGCCCCTTTCCATTGGCCGCCCCAAGCACCTGCTTCCTTGGCTGGTGCCTGGAGCCTGCCCTCTTTGAAACCCATCAAAAGTAGCACGGGGGAACCATGACTCCCATCCTTTCTCCATCCACACATTTAAGAATTAAAAGGATTCTGTTAAAAAACAAATAAGGGAGTCTCTTTCCAATACATATGCATTCTCTTTTGTCATCTGCTCCCATCCTCACATATCTGAGTAAGGGGCAACTAGATATTGTGATGAGATCTGCAATGTAAATAAACCAGCACTTACTTCAGTAACATGCTCCACAGAAAGAGGATGTGTAAGAGGATAGTGCTCTGTGTTATATTTTGTTCTATATTCCTAAATTTATTCATTCTGCAACACACTGCAGAGCAGTGTCTATACCACTGCAACTGGAAAATCTGATTTGAGGCAATGCAGATAATACACTGCATGTGTCACAAGACAAATATGATGTATGAGACTAGACTATTGAAACACAATACATATAATATATCAATAAAACTAGGTGTGATGCAATACAATCCCACAGATTATTAAAAAATAAGAATGAAGTTTTTGTGGTTTGGCAATATTGTGGTAAAAATCATACGTCAGATCTGTTATTGAATAGCAGACTTGACAGATGGTGGTCTCCCACTGTTTTATTGGGGAAGATAATTTCTTCTGAACACACCCTACCTATGCTGTGTCTGCCTTGTCTGTGCTGAAAAACATTGCCTAGGAACAGAGGAATCAGCTTATCCATGGAATTCCCATGGAAGTAAAAGATCACCATACAATTCTGAAATGTCACTTATCTGTTGTGGGATTTTATGGCCTGTTCAAATCAAGTTCTGATTGCTTATGTGTGTTTGAGAGTGTGTGCACACGCACACAGGGGAGAAAGGGGGAAGAGCGGACAGATGAAATGGAGTGAAGAGGAAAAAGAACTGGGCAGGTAGGAAAAGGTGGAGGGGAAATTATGTCATCAGTTCAGATATGATTTGACCATAAGGCTGGCAGAAATGTCATAAGTATTAAAGTACTGTAAACCTGCAATGTTTGCATAACAGCAAGCACCATGGCTATTTGGATAGTCAAGTCGTCTTCAGATTATTTGACTTGTCTGAAATTTGCTTCACTGTTAAATGTAATGCAATAAAATACAATCAAATTATTTAAGTTAGCTGTATTTTTCAGGTTGACAGATCCTTACAGAGAATGATGTGTTCAGAGGAGATATTATTAGCCCATTGGCAGAGACAGTACTTCTTAGTAGAAAGCTGTCCAAAAGAATTTATTTTTAACAATAAAATTTGACAAATATTTCTATAAGGGACCATGGCATCTTTCATGCCTGAAAAAGTAGACCAGCAATTTTTGAACATGCCATTCAGAGGATGGCTTGCTGGCACCTTCAGTAACGTCATGCCATAGTGTTGACAGATGGAGCAAGGACTGTAATCATGATCTCTATTCCTAAGACAGCATTAGTGATGCTGATCGACCAATTCTCAAATCAGCAGGTTTTTCGTTTCAGGCTCTAAATATGAACTTTGAGAGACAAAGTCAGTTGGTTGTAATGTGGGGAAAATGCTAAATATCCCTCTGAATCACTGCCATGGCCACACACACATTATTCAGTGATAGAGTAATTGCGGTTGTACTGTACTACATGTCTTCACCAACCAACCCATGAATTGCTCGATGTTTTTAAGTGCACAAAGGCTCTTTAAAAGGCCTGCAGGAAACAGCCAAAAGGGATCATTTTTGTTTACTAAAAGTTTTCTGCTACGAGGACAGAGACAGCTTTTTGAAATGATTTATTATTTAACCAGTCCTACTGAGGGTGTGCAGGCTTTATTCAGCCACAGACTGGCTGCAAGATGGCCCCCACCAATCATGACTGAATGATTGTTCTGGACCCAGTTCTCAGGATTTTCATTCTCTCACTATCTCAGAATCATTTAGGAATAACCAGGCAGTGAGACTGGGCTTTGCTCAAAGATTTTATTTTAGTTCTTTAATGTGAAATCATTTCTTCCTAATTACCTCTGAGGTCTGCAATTCTACCATTGATCGTTAGGCTTCAGTAATGAGAGAAAAATATTCCTCAAGGCAACAACTCATCCTTAATGGCAGCAGAGTGTTCGGAGCTTGCCTCCTCACATTTTGCGTGTTAGGGGAAAACTACGCGGAAAATAGAATTGTGGTAAACAAACTCCTCTAAATCCTAGATTCAAGGGGAGGGTCCAGCAGAACTAGATGTCTGAGTGTTGTCTGGTGAAGAAAAGCTGAAGAGAGCTGAGCCTGTGTTTTCATGATGATGGTTAAACCGAGTGTAACAGGGCGTGACTTCTCGCCTGACATCTTGACCCACAGAAACTGCCTAGACTCCCACTAGCTATACATTCACAGTGCCATTTATTTTGAGTTCCCTCCACCAATAGCAGAACAGTCCCTGTGCAACAGTCTGTTTACAGTATCTTCTGTGCTCTTGACCCTCTCATCAGGACTTGACTCAACTAGCCCTCCCTGTCCTCCCCCCATCCCGCTTCCTTCCTGTGCCTTTTGATCAGTTTTGGGATGATGGGCTAATTGGCTCTCTAGCCCCACCAGCCTGATTATCTAATTACCTCAGTCAGCTTTTCCTGGGAAACTGATTGGCATGTAAAGGTTATGTCTACACAGCAAATTAAAATCCACGGCTGGCCCATACCAGCTGACTCGGGCTGTGGGTCTGTTTCTGAGCCCGGAAGGTTACACAGCAATGAAACAGCCCTGCAGCCAAAGTCAGCTGGCTCGGGACAGCCGTGGGTTTTTCTTTGCTGTGGAGACGTACCGTAAGTGATGAGAGTGCAGGCTCACCTGTTCACTCCCTGCATCCAAGATCAACGGCATTTTTTCTTCCTGTCAGAGCTTGATGAAGGAAATCATATTTTTCTGGACACCCCAGGGCTATTACTGCTATTATCATCAGGTGGGATGCTATCAGAGAGTTATCGTGAGAGGCAAGATAATGGCAAACTGAGCTGAGTAATCATTGCACCTTTGAGGCCTAATCCTGCCTTGCCGAAATCCGTGTGAGTTCGGTTGGGTTGAAAGGAAGGATGACCTTTTGCAATTAAAGAACTGGACTGGGTCTCAGGAGATGAGGGTTCAATTCCTGGGGCTGGCACAGACTTTCTGTGTGACCTTGGGCAAGACATTTAGAGCTAGGTTTGTAAAGGTATTTTGGTTTCTAAATATGCAGATAAGTGTCTAGTGGGGATTTCAAAAGTATCTAGGTGCCTAACTCCCATAAATTTCAATGGCGAGATGCTTTTGGAAATTCTTCTAGATGCCTATCTCCATCTTTAGATGCCTAAATACCTTTACAAATCTGGCCCTTGGCATACTGAGGTACTTCACCAAGGTACTGAGGCCCCTAACTCCCATTGAAATCAGCGGCAGTTAGGTGTCTAAATACCTTTGTGAATCCCACCTTTAGTCTCTCTGTGCCTCGGTTCCCTATCTGTAAAATGGGATTCTGATTTGTCCATGTAGATTTTAAA
>NC_048299.1:173201618-173239556 GCF_013100865.1 Trachemys scripta elegans
TTAGAGACTAACAAATTTATTAGAGCATAAGCTTTCGTGGACTACAGCCCACTTCTTCGGATGCATGTTTCACTCTATATGCATCCGAAGAAGTGGGCTGTAGTCCACGAAAGCTTATGCTCTAATAAATTTGTTAGTCTCTAACGTGCCACAAGTACTCCTGTTCTTTTTGCGGATACAGACTAACACGGCTGCTACTCTGAAACCTGTCTTACTATGCATTTTCAGTACTAAGCAAAATGGGGCCATGAACTCGGGGGTGGAGGGTGGGGCTGTAGGTGCCACTGTAATGCAAATAAAAATAGGATTGTTCCCTATATCAGGAATGAGGTTCCCCTCTTAAAGCAGAGGTCCAACCTCTTACACCATGTATGAATTCATACATTAATAATTTGTTCAATTTTTTTAAGAGTTAGCGTTCTTAACATATTAGGCTCCTAAGGGGCCAATTCAGACCAGAAAGGATATGGAGCAGGCCAGGAAGAGGGAAGGGGTCTTGCCCAGTGTTGCCACAGAATGCACTGATTCAGCACATCCCCTCATCAGGCTCCCTTATCTGCAAACTAAAGCTCCCCACCCCAAGTAGAACTCTAAGAATTGGTAGCAGATGCATCATCCTCTGCCTGCCACCCTCCAAACGGGGAAACCCCCACCCCAGGATGAAATTTATACCTCCCTGTGCCAGTTTCAGCAAAGCTAGTCCAGTGGATGTTGTGCCATGTGTGTGAGAGCAGACTTGTATGAGTAGAGATATATACTAGTTGACTGCAGTCTGTCCTTTTGGCAGACATGACTGTGTCAGAGCCCGACTTCTAAATGTGTCAAGATTATTTATTTTTGTTATTTTAAATGATGAGACTAAAGGGATGCTCTTGTCTTAATCATAGACAACTGTGACTTGAAAGTGGAATTTAAGGACAAAATCTCCGCAAAGACATCAGCGTGGTCACTCATTAAATGGAAAGTGTTTGTGTTGCATTAAAGATTTGTATTTCAGTCAGAGGTGCTACCAATCATTGAATAAGTCTATTATTCCTATGACCGATCAGTACCCCTGCTGTCTGCAGTGATAGAATCAGTACAAGTCACTCTACAGTCTCATTATGGTGCATGTTTCTCCAGTCCTTTCTTTGTGGAAACCAAATTAGTGAATACAACTGGGTTGCCAATTCCATCCCCACCCCGTTCATTTTTATACAAATCTAGATACATTTGTCCAAATACAGGCCTGAGACATGTTCTTAGCACTGCAGAGACTAATATACTTTGTCTACTTAACTTTCCTCTGTAATTTCAATGGGATGTGGTGTCCTTTGTTTCCTACTCTAAATTGTGTGGCGGTGGTGTTAGTTGTTAAACAACTAACTGTTTCCATCCAGAAACAGCTGCATTTCAGCATTGGGTGAAATCATTCCTGATATGTATAATATAATGTGAGCTTGCAGTAGGAATAATAAAAAAGGATATGTCACTAATAAAAATAGTCTTTATATCACTGCAATAAATAGGAGAACCACAAAGAATCCAGATAGTTTTTTACTTGGCTAAAGAATGATGTATTTAAATAAAAAAAAATTGTGACATAGTCTGGAACTAAAACAAGGAAATGGCTGTTTACAAATTTAATGCCCTAGATCTAAAATAAGAAAATAGCTTTTTTTTCTTGTTATACTGAATGCAGACAAATATAGGGCAACTCCACTAAGAACCAGGTCATAAATTTCCACCTTGAAAAATCTGATCATAAATCTTTTCGTTTTGTGTCTGCTGATTGTAGGGAGTTAATCACAAGAACAATTGTTGTACAGATTGGATGACCTTGTAAATTCTGTAAAGGAAACAAATCAGAAAGCAATGCAAGTAGATAAAGGAAGCAGACTGACAGGAATAAATTTCTTGTTTATAGGCTGATGATTGTAAGATGAAGAAATTGCTTTTTTGGTCAAAGAATTTAACTTCTCTTAGTTTCTCCTTCGTTCTCAACATGTTATGGCCTGATTGACAATTGATATGTGGTAACTCCCATAAAGCAGTCAACATGCAAGGCCAATTCTTTAGCCAGCCTTTAAATAGGCATGAACATGTTCGTGAGCACAAGCTGGATTTTTGGATTTGTAACAATCCAGTTTGCACGCATGATCACCTGTTTGTGTGTATAAACATGATAATTTCATGTGCAAGTTGTTGTATCTGAATAATTAAAAAAGTTACCTTTAACATTTGGCCTGTATTCGGACTGTGGTAAGTATTGCTTCATGACCTTCACATTACAATTTAAGGGAATTAAATAATTTTTGGATAGTCAGATCAGTTTCAAGAAAACTACTATATCTACCATTACATATGATAAAATTATACAAGCTTGAAATATTGCACATTCTTCCTGAAAGACTGTGGAGAACCTCAAGGGTCACTTTGAGGTCAAGAGAGATGTGTTTTATTTGCATGCCTAGTCACAACTATTTATTTTACAGGAAACATGGCTAAGAGGTATGTTCACATCTCATTGCACTGGGATTTATGTGCACAGTTCACACCATATGTGGAGATTAAAATATACCCCCCTCGGCTATGCACCTTGTGGAATTATAAATCACATTAATAATTTTAATAGAAACATGCTTTGGTCCGCAGTGAAGAGAGTGAGTGCTAGACCAAATCTCAGTGTCCTTTAAATCTATAGCTGTAATACTTACTGCAAATATTGGGCTCACAATGGAGATTTCTAATAATCTGCAACATAGCAGACTACAGGGAAACCACATATCTATGTGGCACATCCAGTTAATTTAGTAACCTAGCATCTTCGATAACCCAACTCTTAACTGAGATTGCTGAATTTAGTAGACAGTGATGCCAGTGATGAATTATATATCATAGGAATAAGCATTCAGGATGTTACTTTTACCCTAAGGGTAGGTCTACACTTACCCGGTAGTTCGGCGGCAAGCAAATCGAACTTCTGGGTTCGACTTATCACGTCTTGTCTGGACGAGATAAGTCGAATCCGGAAGTGCTCGCCGTTGACTGCGGTACTCCAGCTCGGCGAGAGGAGTACGCGAAGTCGACGGGGGAGCCTGCCTGCTGCGTCTGGACCAAGGTAAGTTTGAACTAAGGTACTTCGAACTTCAGCTACGTTATTCACGTAGCTGAAGTTGCGTACCTTAGTTCGAATTGGGGGGTTAGTGTAGACCTGCCCAGAGTGGATATGTTTAGCGTAGGTTTGGAACAGTGATCCAAAAAATACCTATATTCTTCAATCTGTCAGCAAAATCTTCAACAAGTTTTCTTTTGTTACAATAATAAAAGTGGGCACCGTCTGCTTATATATTCCTGCTGACAACTGTCTGGATTAAAAACTAGCCCTGAAAATTTGGAAATCCTAGTCCAGTATGATAGGGGTTTGAGGGCAGGAGTAGTACACTGGTGATTCAGTAATCATGCTGCATGCATTTTTAATTGGGCTGTTGGTGATGAAAGTATTTGGAGAGATTCTGGATTTCTTGCTCTCTTGGCCTACAAAGGGCAAGGTGCTCCACCAATCAGCAGGATTGTGCATCACTCAGCAATGACATCTCAGCTTTTTAAGGAGCAGCATTGGCTGGTTCCAAAGGCAATCCTCTCCAGGCCTCCTCCACCAGAAGGAAGGATAGTGGAAGGATAGTGGCTGGCAGGGCCTTGCGCAAGGGGACAAATTTACCTCTGTAAAGCAGGTAGATTATTATCCAGGGGTCATCAAAGAAGCAGAAAGCCCCTCACCTTCTCTCTCAGAATAGTTAAGAGATTATACTAATATTTTTACACTGTTAAAAAAAAAATCGGGGCTCTGTCATGGCTTAACGTCATATGAGAGCGGGGAAGAGACTCTACAGCAATGGAAGGTTCTGGCTTTGTCTCCAGAACAGTGGTTCTCAAAGCCAGTCTGCAGCTTGTTCAGGGAAAGCCCCTGGTGGGCCGGGCCGGTTTGTTTACCTGCCGCGTCCGCAGGTTTGGCCGATCGCGGCTCCAGGCCAATGAGGGCTGAGGGAAGCAGTGCGGGCCGAGAGATGTTCTGGCCACCCTTCCCACAGCCCCCATTGGCCTGGAGCAGCGAACCGCGGCCAGTGGGAGCCCCAATCGGCTGAACCTGCGGACGCGGCAGGTAAACCGGCCCGGCCCACCAGGGGCTTTCCCTGAACGAGCAGCGGACCAGCTTTGAGAACCAGTGCTCTAGAAGCCACAACAGAGTAATTACTAAGCCTTTTGAAAAGGTATGGCATGCATTTGTTCCCCCCTTCTTCTATTTCTCCCCTTCCACTTATTTGTATTGCAGTAGTCCTAAGGAATCCCAGTAATGGACCAGACCTCCTTATGCTAGGCACTGAACAAACACAAAAAAGATGGTCCCTACCCCCAAGAGTTTACAATTTAAGACCAAACAGGTGGATACAGACAAATATGGGAAGCACAAGGAAACAATGAGACAACATTGGTCAGCATGATAGGCAGTGGTGTCAGCACACCAGTTGCCTACCATTGTCTCACTTGCTATGTCAGCTTTGATCTTCTGACTTGCATTCCATATGCCCTGTCCCTTCCCGCATCTTTGTGTATCTGCGCTAGATCAACCACAATCTGGCCCTAAATATTAAAATGTTAAATGCCAATATTAAAATAAACAAGAATGAAAATCCTCTATTATTGTTGTTATTAAATGTAAATATGTATTTTCATGCATGAAACCGCAGGAGCCAGCAGCATAAAGGATTTAGCACTATACTTCTTTTCTTAAAAGTTGCTTTTAAATACTAATCAGATAATTATAAACATGAGCACTGAGAACAATTTACAACCTCATTAGCATTAGCTCTCAGCCAAAAACGTCATGCCAGTGCTTTTGTTGTTGGAGGGGTTGTTTGTTGGGCTTTTGTTCTTACGCAATGTGTATGACAGTATGTAGTTCTTTGGATGACTGAGTAATGTTCCAGTTTAGTATTCAGGACCCTGCTACCCAAATAAACCCTGCCTCAAAAAAATCTAAAGAGAGGTCCGTAGGAGTGTGCTGTGTGAAACTAGTGTGATATAAGTAAAACTAGCTCCTGCTTTGTTGGGTTACACGGTCAATGTGAGCCCTTCAAGATTGGGCTGGAAGGGAGCAAGTCCTTTAATTTTTGACACGTCTGTGGAAGACTGATGAATGTGAAATAGCAGATTTTGTAGTAATGGAAAAAGTTAAGCATAAATGTGGAACAGACTTTGTGCAGGGTTTCCCCATCCATTTCTGACAGTGCATTTTAACACTGACTTGCAATCTATCTACTAGCTTAATCCTGGGCCAGCCGTACAGTGGGCTCTTTTGGTGATGTCAACTGATACTCATTAGGGACTAGGCTGAGGCTACCACACTTACTTCATTTGTTACTTCCCAAAGACTAATTTGAAGCCAGGTCCCCAGTACCTACCTGCACAGCAGTGAAGAGAGTATCCCCTTGTAGCAAGAGTTCCAAATTACAGGGGCAAATATTTCACGGCTGGCAGCCCTACTACATGTAGGACAGATCTGCAGGACTCTAGGGGGAAATCCAGGACTCTCCTGCGGAATGTAGACCAGTAAACTGCCATGAACACATGCGTTTTAGCGCTTGCATACAGAACATTCTGTAATAATAAGTCTATTCAGCTTCAGATTCTGAGTATCATCCAAATAGTCTATTCATTCTAGTGAAAAACTCAAAACACAATTTTTACTTAACTTTTTTTTACATTTCTTTAGAGAGCAAACAAAAAGAATTTGTCATTTTTACCAGTCTCCTCTTTTGCAATGTCCTTGTCAAGAGTTTAATTTATGACGGAGTCCCAGTGGGGCTTAAAGATCAAAGTATTTTAAAGTGTAAAAGGATAATGATTCTTTAGACCAGTTAGGCCAGGATTATATCTCCTGTTCTATTTTGCAGAAAGGAAAAGGTTGTCAGGCCTCCCCCCTCCACTTTCTTTGTTTAACATCAATTCTAATTAGGAAATATTCCTTATGAAAAGGTTAGCAGTCCCCCAGCAACCATTACACTTGGATTGGGATAATAAAGCAGGCTTCTAGTTTGGTGAAGTTTCTTCAGCCTTCAAAATACAGCCTGAATGCTACTGGTGATGAGGGGTGGGTGTACAGGAGGAGGTGGTGGTATGTGCATGGGTATTTGAGAAGGTGATCTATGAAAAGATATCAGTGAGCACTAGAAAATTCATGGAGAATGTAAAAAGCTAATGTAAAATATTATTATTTAGAGACAATACTGCTAACATATCATGTTGGTTTTTTATATCCCTCTGCATGTTTTTTCTTTGTGTGTTCATGTTTTGTTCCCTCCTCCTCCCCACCCCCCCACCCCCCCGGTTGTTTTTTTATTATTATTATTATTATTTAAGGATATTTGTATGGAAACAGGATCTTTGCTACGTTAGAGATTATCAATTCCTGCTGCTAATTCCTCATTTGAAATAATAATCCTCTTTGCAACATTACATTTGTTTGCTGTGGAAATAGTTATGATGCAACAAAGAAAGGATTATGACTTCCTGGCCCAAATTCAGCACAAGTGTAAGCGGGTGCAACTCCCTGGCCTTAAGTGAGGAAGTAAGTCCAACAGAGGAAAGACTTGTCCTGAGGGGGAAAAAAATTCTGTCAGCATACAGATGTCCTTAATATAAAAAGAAGGAAGGAAAAACAGAGTATGGGCTAAATTCTGCTCTGTTATTTTGGTGCAAATCCAGCATAACTCTACTGAGGTCATTGCAATTAACTCCTGATATGCTGGTGTAACTGACACAAAACTGTCCTTTGATCTCTAAAATAATAATAATAATAATTTCAAAGTTTTCCAAGAGGCATCTGTGTCTTTAACTGTTGCACTTCTGCTTAATGAACCCAGATTTATCAGAGTGAACACTTCCAGTATTGCATGCATCTGGTACAGCACGTTTTCACTGAACTTCCAGGGAAATGCTATCAGTTAAAAGATTACTCCCGTGCTTTACTAATGTGAAATCTAAGAATGGGAAGGGGTTGTGAATGTGTACTGGTAGTTAAATGGGAATAAATAATTGTTGGGACTGTTAGAGGGCAGGAGACATACATGTTGAATAAGTAATAGCTAAACCCAAAATTCATGAAGACATTAAAAAAAGATGAGCGGTGATTTTACATGTGGTGACACACAAAAAAAGATTCATAATAATAATAAATGAAAACAACATCTGACTACCAAATAGCTACTGTAGGAAAAGCTGTATCTTACATGTACTTTTTAGAGAGACGAGGTGGTTGAGGTAATAGCTTTTACTGGACCAACTTCTATTGGTGAGAGAGAGAAGCTTTTGAGTTTCCACTTTCTTCAGGTCTGGGAAGCATATTCAGTGTGCCACAGCTAAATACAAGGTGGAACAGATTGTTTAGCATAAGTAATTAACACATATTTCAAGAGACCATTCAAGGTGAAGTCACATTTCCGAGACCTGGAGAAGAGCTCTGTATAAGCTCAAAAGCTTGGCTCTTTCACCAACAAAAAGACATTAAAAGACATTACCTCACACACCTTGTGTCTCTAATATTCTGGGATCAACACAGCTACAATAACCCCGCATATACTTTTTAGGGCACAGCTCCTGCAACCATCCACTACTCTTCATCCACCACTCTTCATAACACAGTGAGAATCTGAAATGCCTCCAGCCTGAAGGAGTTAACCACTCTTAAATGTCAAAAACCTGTGCAGTTCCCAGATTTTTCCACTTCATTAACAATACAGAAAGAGAGAGTGTGGAGATCATATTATTTTCCCATACATCCCTTCCCTCAGAACCTTACTTGCCATGTTTTAAATTGTTGAAAATGTTATTATTTTTAATTTTAAAAACACATATTTGGAATTCTTGTGAATAATAAGAATCAATGAACAGTCCAATTTCTGGCTTAATGTTTGGAAGGTGATGTTTCTTTATGATATCCCTGGAATCTAAAACTAATTGTTTGGAATTAATTTTGATTTATTAAGTGATTTTTACTTATTGTCTGTATGTCATTGTTCACCCCTGGCACTGACAGATCTTTTCAGTATGAACAACTCTATTTGCCTGTTTTCTTTGAATAGTCTGTATTTGCTATAACAGTGGAGATTTTGCAGCATTAAGCGGTACAAGTACTGAAGTATTTAGTGTATGGGTTATAACTAATAGAATTCCCAATATGTGATTCCGCAGTTGGATGGACATATTTATAATTAAGGAACACATGAATAAATGAAGTAGCAAATAGTTGTATGCACTTTATAGAGACCTTTTTAAAAAAAAGGCTAATTGAATATTGATAACATTAGAAATGGAAGACATCTATTTATTCACAGAACACGGATAGCAAGGGGAGCCATAGTAAATCCACATTGTCCACCAACAGGTCTCAGCCTTGCACTGGATGAATCATCTCTATAGGTGACAGGGTTCTTCTCTTTCCATACCCATTCAGTCTTTACCCTCTATGTTGTGTCTTCGAGCAAGTGTGCCTTGTGGCTTTTGTGCTGTGAAACACCTACCTACCCGGGGTTGGAGAGAGACCACCAATGCATTTTATATAAGCTCCCAAACAACCATCAGATGAAGGTGACTTTAGTTACTATTACCCTTAGCTGGATTTGAAGACGTGACTGAGAGTTGAAAGGTTCTAGGTTCCATCATCTATCCCTTTATTTAAGAGAACAGTCCAAAGGACTGCACGGGAGGCTATTAGACAACAGATGATCAATGACTCCACTGCAGTTACACCAGGGACCAGATGGTTTCACAGTGGAGCCTCCAAGTATTAGATCGCCACAGCAGTACATGAAAACCAAATAAAAGTAAAAGAGAGGACAGCAAAGGGCCTTCTAAGCTGTGATATTTAGGGGGGGAAACAGAGAATTTTAGGTCACAAGGAGGAACTTATAAAGAGGAGAGGGGCAATAGCTGAGTATCCATGAGGTTCTCCCCCTCCAAAACGTTCATATAAAACATACATTTAGAGGCCTGTTCCTGAAAAGAAAAGTGTGTTCATGCACAGCACAGATTTAGAGGGACACAAAATTAATTAGAGGACAGATCTACTAAACCACAGTTGTGACCTTGGCCTGGGAACATGAGAAGAAGATCTACTAAACTCTGTGTAATCCCCATAGTGCCTTTTTATTCTATAGGTAGTTAATTGAACTCAGGGCAGGAAGACAGGAAATCCTGAGCTCTAATCCTGGTTCTGGATTATTGCTACTCATGTTAGACTTGTAAAATTGGATTTTGGACCAGTGTTTCTGTGTCTGGAGAACTCATTTTCTTTTTGCGATATGGTGTGTACAATAAGAGTACAATTGAACAAGATCTCTAGCATTTTAGAATAACATGTTTGCTTTATTATTATGGGTCCTAATATTCATCTAATAGCCATCTAGCACATCTTAGTTCCCCAGCCAGCCTTTGTGAAGTTTTTTTTATTTTGTTGCCCATGAAATATATTTTTGAATTAGCTAATTCATAGTAGGCACTCTCCTTTCAAAGATTAGGAATTTGAGAACTCAGAGTTTACCCAGAGGGAAATGTTATTGCTGTAGAGTTATTATTGCATTGTAGATGCAATTATTATACTTCTGTCATTCTTTTTTAATGAAACAGTAAAGTATAAAGGATGTTCCATTTGGGGATGGAGGGCTAAAACCTGATCCTGAATGACAGAAATCAAAGGGAATTTTGTTATTAATTTCAGTGGGAAGAGGATCAGGGCCTCAGTGCGTGACTTTTATGCTAGGCTACGGCTTCATCTTTTGAAAGCCCTGAGAAATGCAATAATTCTCCAAGAAAATACTGAGTGCCTGGCTGTGATATTCCTCGTGTAAAAAGGATGTTCATTTTTAAAAAAGGATTTTATTGGGTTAGTGATATCATACCTGTGATTTTATTGAAGATTACGGGCCCGAGTATGTCATTGTTCAAACAGTCATACAACTCCATTTGTATCCAGAGTTATAAATCTATCTGTTCATTCAGTTTTTTTGACTAGATTCAGAGTTTATGGATTTTCTAGCCAAGATTACATCTATCAGGACATCAGACAATGTGGGGTTGGTTGGTTGGTTGGTTGGTTGGTTTGTTTGTTTTAGTTTTTTAAATACATAAATCCCATGTATTATAGGCAAAATCTCAAGCAAGTTGTCTTATTTTTTTAGGGATAGCGAATTAAGAGAAGCTACATTTTGACTATGAATGGTGACTTTTTTTCTGGAAGACTTAATTTGATGCATGCTGAACAGCCCATACTTTTCTGAAAAATCTTAAAGAGCTTTTCTTGAGTAACCTGTAACTTCTCCTGAGCGTAAAACAATTCCTTACTGAGCTGGAACAGAAGATAATCATAGAAGTGTACGACTGGAATGGACCTCAATACATCATCTCAATACATCAATACATCCAGTCCCCTGCACTCAAGGCAGGACTAAGTAATAACTAGACCATTCCTGACAGGTATTTGACTAACCCATTCTTAAAAATCTCCAATAATAATAAACTTTTGGAGATGTCTCAAGCAGAAGCTGACTCACTTGGCCCCAAGGAGGCCTACAAAAGGAAGTAATCAAAGTAACCCAAGTTTGGGGCTTTACCCAGAAGGCCAGCTTTACAATATTTTTGACTATCCACAGATGTTTGAGCAAGGCAATAAAGCAAAAAACAGTTGACTGCATTTGCTAAAAATCTTTCCAACAGTGTAAACTAGGGCTGGTTAAAAATTTTCCATTGAAACTGTTTTTCAACAGAAAATTAGGTTTTTGAGTAAACACAATTTTTCACAGAAAATTTCAGTTTTTCATTAAAACACTGAAAATTTTCACATAAAAATCAAAATATTTTAATTTGGATATGCTGCTGCAGTGCCTTATGGGAGTTGTAGTTTGGTTGCCGCACATCCTCATTTTGCTCCATGGGCTGGGCTTCCCAGCCAAGCTACATCTCCTATGATGCACCAGGACCTGGGACTCCCATGTAGCTATCCAAGAGGGGAGACTCTGGTCATCATGGGAGCATGAGGCAACCGAACAATAGATTCCACAAGGTACCACTGCAGCATTTTTAATCTTTTTGTTTGTTTGTATTACTACTGAAATGTTTCAATATTCAAATTTTCTCCAAAAATCAAAATTTTCCACAGGGAAAAATTGATTATCTAACCAACCCCATTCTAAATTCATCTTCATTGGAGCTAAATATAGTCTTGTATCCGCTAGCCGTTGCCTCACTCATGCTCTTTGTATTTGCCTGCACAAATGCAAAAATCTAACTGGAGCTGAATGTTTAAAATAGCAGGAAGGCAAAAGATAGTCGTTATTTGATAGCTGAAATTCAGCAAATGCACCTTATGGGTTTCCCTGGGAAATTAAAAATCAGTAAAGGGAGGGAGGGAGAAGCATTGTCATGAAAGGTACCAAGAGACCTGCAACAAAGAGAACTGTCAGGAAGAACAACTTGAAGGAAGAGAGAGTGTGTCAGGCACATTTTCAGTTTTAACAGTATCTTAAGTTTTCTGTCAGGAATTGTACAAGTGTAGAGCTCCTATGTTTAATATTGTGCTTCTTTGGATAGGGATTCCTTGCTTGAGAAGCCTTCAGTTTAGCATGTAGGCAATTGAGAACTTAATTAATTGGCAAGACAATGTTTTCCCCCATCTAATAAATCCTAATTGCAGAAGACTGATTAGAGAAGGCTGATTCTCAATAGGAAAATAAGCCCCTCAAGTTTGGTATCCTATTTCTAGCCATGGTTTAAAAACTGATGCTGCAGAAGAAAGTGAAACTCCTAAGCCTCATAAATGCACTTAGCCAGTTGTGTACTGCTGAGCCAGGAGGTGTGAAGGCAGTTCTTTCCTGACCTCTGCTAACAGTTAAAATATGCATGGAAACATGAGATGTGATTACTATTCTCTTCCCTAGTTCTCTTCTAATCGCCTATACTTAGTATTGGATTGCAGCAAACTTTTGGAAGGCCATGAACAGCATTTCTTTACTCTCTAGCTATCATTTTGGGGACAGGTATGTCACAGTTTCAGGGTAACTGCACCATTGACCCTCTCCATGATCTGCTCAAGGAATGCCCTCTCAGGCCTCCAGCCAGCATCTCTTTCTGGGCAGGAACCCGTGTCCCTTCTCTCCCCAGATCGGGTTTGAGGTTGCAGTTATCTCAAGCAGATCTGACTAATGGCCAACCCCTGCACTTTGCTTTTTTTCCAAGGGCTGTGACCAGGGAATGTAAGTGGTTATAAGTGACCACATAGCTCTTTCAAAGCATAGTACATTTATTTAAGGACAAAAACATGCAGAGAAAACATGAAAAATAGCCAAAGGATCACATACTGAATGTACCAGAAGTTACCTATTGACCAAATGGAGGAGTCTGACAGGGCAAAGTTCTTCCAACCTTTCAGCAGGTTTGGATCCTTGCTTGGACCAAAGGTAAGGTCCATTTGCTGAATCTAAAAACAGGCCCCTCTGTCAGGATAAACCCAGTCTTTTATACCAAAAATTTTGCTTTGTCTCCCAGCCTCCGGAAAATTTCTCCTCTCCTCAGGAAGTCATGCCTCAAAAGGCTGGGTATCTGTATAACCAGCCTGGGGATTTTGCATTCATCACCCCTTAGGGATTCCAGATTCCCCAGGGAAAACCTCTATTGAGCCAAGAACGCACAAAAATGTAACACTTACTGATACAAAAGTCTGTGAAGGTTCATGGGGCCCAACTCAATACAACGATCTTTGAAGCTTTTATACTCTCAAGAGCTGGCTCAAGCCTACAAATAACCGTATGTTAAATACACTGTAAATACAATAGTTTTAGGATAGGCCTTTGCTCATCCTAGCTGTCACAAGGTAATCTAAACTACAGAAGAGGTTGCACAGTGCTCATGACTCCATTTAGATTTTTCTTATGGTCCTGTCAGGAGATAAAGCCAAGGGGCCAGGCTGTCAGCTGGTATAAATCAGTGTAGCTCTATTGGTTCAGTGACGCTACATTGATTTATGCCAGTTAAGGATTTGCCCTAGAAAGTACATTTTTCATTATGAGATAAATGCTTGAGTGCTAAATCAGTTTTTACTCATTCCTCACTCAGACAAAAACAGAAGTCGCAGGATTTGGCCCTGTGTTCGGAAATGGCCAGCATTCACTTACTCTGATGTCTGAAAATGAGATTTTTAGCTGATCCTTTTTAATCCCATTTTGTTTTTTTACTGCGGGCAAAAGGCCCTTGATAGTAACATCCTCCTCATAAAGTCACACAGATTGCTCTCTTTTCTTACTGTGTGCTGTTTGTCCCTGTGGAAATGGTCACCTGCTCAGTGGCTGGAATCTAGCCTCAGCATTCCTCTGATGCATCTTACTGAGAACTCTCACAATGTGATGCACAAGAAGCATTATGTAACTCAGTCACTAGAGCTACATATTGCCAAGTTAAACTGTGTGATTTTTATTCTTTGATTCCCATACACTGCTAGTAACAAAATGCTTTTAATGGCCTCCTAACAATAAGGTGAACTATCTAAGTGTCCCGTTAGCAAGAGTTACTGTATCTTAAGGATAATAATAATAAATAATAATCTTTGAATAGCACATTCCATCTTCAGAGTGCTTTACAAACATTCATTCATTCTGAATTAAGGATGAGTTTCTGTCATTTTCAGCACTTTTCCAGTGAAGTAATTGTCCAGTCAACCATGGCAAAGAGAACAAGCTAATGGTCCTAATTCTCTACTGCATTAAGGTCACTTTTTGCTACTGCAGTGGTGTAAATGAATCATAAAACCAGCATAACTGGCCATGGGATTATACCCCCTGCATATGTGAATCTTCATAGAGCTGAGTGGTGATACCTCTGGCATAGGGTGTATGCCTAGAGGAAGTCCCAGCATTGCTGTGAATCCCAGCTGCTATAACAACTCCTTGAGGCCATAGGGAATGAGCACAATATAGAGCAGTCCTTAGGCTGCTGTAATTTATGCCTGGGTAGCAGACGGGCACACAGTAGCTCCAGGATCAGGGGAGTGCAAAGATGATTTGAAGAAACTGCTGCACTTCCCTCCTGTGATGTGCTGTGCATTCTTTGGCTGCAGCTGCGGATTGGGGCCAGTGTGTTCTGAGAAGCCTGAAATCATTTCCTAAACTTTGTCAGACAGTAGCCCTGATCCTACACCATATCAGGCGGCCTCAGCTTCCATTTATTTAAACGAGAGTCATCAGCTTCCCTGATGTAAATGACTGCATTGTGTGTGGAGGGTACTCAGCACAGGATCAGGCCCCAAGTTCATGTTTTGGCTGGTGATTAATGTTCTGTTACTGCTCCCATTGAAAGCAATGACAAAACTCCCATTGACTTCAATGGGTGTAAGAGCAGGCTCAACAAATGTTAATTTCTGAGGTCATCTTGCTGGTTTTCTTTGTTTTTCGAATACCCCTTTCTGCTACTCTCTCTTGCTTTCTAGTCGGAGTTCTCTGATTGTTTCTGTTTGCAGTCTCCCTTTTGTAATTAGATCTTATTTGTTTTGACTGTATTACGTACAGGTTGACTGCCAAGTGATTTCAATTCATGTTCATTTGTAATTAGTACATTTAATAAAGCTGTCCAAGGGTGGAGTGAGAGTGGAGGAGGAGGAGAAGAAGAGCTGCTATTGTTCTGCAGTCTGCAAAGTCTAACCAGGCCTCCTTGTTTCTGTGGACTGGCTTTGTGTTCAAACTCTGTTTGGACAAGTTGGGTACAGTCGGGAGGCTCACTCACAGCAGACTGGAGGGCAGGGAGGGAGGGAGCTAGAACTAAACTTGTCATATTTGTGAAAGTCAGGAAATAGGCATGAAAGGAAGGAAATTAAGTGAAGAAATCTGCACAGCCTAACTTTTAGCAGATTAGCCCAGGGTGGGAGTGGGAGGGTCACCTCTAGCATGAGACAACACATTTTGGTTTTTGTGGGTTGGAAATAGAAGAGCAAAGTATAGTCCATAATACCACACACAGTGGGGACATACTGTATACATAATGGAGCAATGTCATTGTCTCTCTCTCTGCCTTTTGTGCCGCAAAGTCGCTCTTATACACATTGGACTAAGGAGGATGTGATATGGTCCAAAAACTGATCCTGGATTTTTTTCGCAGACGACTGAGCCAGAGGCCCACTGCTGAGGAACTGGAGCAGAGGAACATTCTGAAACGTAAGTATTTGTACCATTCAGAATTCAACTTGTTAGCTGCTCTGTGTCTTTTATAAAGCACCAAATACAAGTCTGTAGCTATATCACAATAAGTAATAATATATATACAAGAGCTATGTTTGGGTGGGAATGACTGTGAAAATCACATTCAGTAAGATAACCAATACAAACAGTCTGGGAAGAAAATTCAAACTGAGGGTCATCTTCCAAAGTTCTCACACAGGCAAACCTCCCATTGAAATCCAGTAAAGACTTCAGGATTTAGCCCACAGTTTCTAAACTAATCTGTATTGTTCCTTTAAACAAATAAACCTATGGGGAGTTGCAACATCCCTAAAGTAGTTAATGATATTTTAAAGCCACAAAATCTACCCGGACAGCCTGATCCTGTTCCAGTCCGTATGAGTTTTACCACTCATTTCAAGGAGAGGAAGATTGAATCTGAAATAACAATTATTCTAATGAACAAATCAGATATTGAAAAAGTATGGCAGTTATTTTTTATCAAATCAAAATGGTTTTAAATATGAAAAAGATAAAGCTGTTTACTTGAAGATAACTAGTCAGAAAGTAGAGAACAGCAGGAATACAATTTTCACTGACACTCTTGCATGGATGATGTATCCTGCATCCTTTCAGGAGCATGGAACTAGAGTATTTAAAAAAAAAAAAAAAAAAAAAAAAAAAAAAAAAGCTACAAGAAAAAATATTCTAAAATAACGTGTTTAAATTCCTTAGTGTCTCTTTAGGTAGGATCCCATTGTTAAACATTGTATATTTGTTGTTGTTTGTTTTATTTCTACATTGAACAGAATCCAAGAGGCATGAAATGGGTGATTAGCTCTCTAGAAATTAGTCAAATTAATTGATTAAATGCCATGAAATCAAAATTTTAACATATTTCAGTGGTGTAGTTAGGGAATAAAATGTGCTGCCACTGCAGTGGTTGGTTTTCTGTAAATATGGCACATGAATAGACAGGTAGCTATAGATATAGAGATAAAATTAGATTAGCTATCAGAGCCAGTTTAAGCAGATATGGGGTCATCATTCACTTACGAGTGTGTCATCTCCTACTATATTCTCTAAACTTCTATGCCATGTCAGATGGAGGGAATCAGTCTCCTGGGAGAAATTATTGAAAAAAGAGCTGATGTGTTCAGAACCAAATTCTCCAAAGAGCTCATATTATCACCCCAGAATTCCCAGTCAGCATGAACCATCTGGTACCACACATTACCTGGCACTGGAGCATGACCAGTAACCACCACACTGGTACTGGTGCGGGGGGAGACGGGGGACCAGGCTGCAGCTTTGGCGGCATTGTCTGAACCATTGACTTAATGGCCAACATTTTAAAACCTAGGTTTCTAAAGATAAGCTGTTACAAGTAAAATTTTCAGACATGCCCAAGTCACTTAGGAACCTAAGTCTCACTGGGATTCAGCCTCCTGAGTTGTTTAGGGATTTTTTTTTTAAATGGGACTTTAGCTCCTAAGTGACTTAAATGTATTTGAAACTATTACCCTAAATCTAGAACTACATTTCGGCACCTAAATAAAACATAGATCTAAACATAGATCTGCCATAGAACTCCATATGTCTTGCTAAACGAAAAATTTCCTAAATACTGGGGGGGGAAATTGTTACATAATAATTGTATTTATAAGCCACCCCACGCCTTTGCTGAAGCACCTACATGATGAACAAATTATTGAAATATTATGTAATGAAAACATGAAATATTAAAAATCTAAACTAAGGACCATCAGATACCAGTATGTACAGCATTACAAGACAGCATTGTTCACTCCTCCTTGAATAGTTCAGTGACGCAATTTAAATAAATATCTAAGAACATAGCTAGATGGACAAATGGATGGATGATGTGAAACAAGAAAATTAAGTCCAGAGATCTTATCCTAAACAAGTGAAACTATTTTTATTAGCCCAATTCACAATACAGTAAATGAGCACATGGTGTTTTTCAAAGTTAAGTAGGTAGGTTTTCCTCTGTGGCTAGACTGAAATTTCCTTGATGCACTTGTCACATTTGACATCACTGTGTTCTTATATCAAATGCAATTGTGTCCGTATCCATTCCATGGGGGAGGTGGGGAAACAAAATGAGGCAAAATGTATTTACTCAACCAGTCTTTGCTCATGCAAAGATCACCTGTCCATTTCCTAGCCCCACTATGATGGAATGAATAAGATAGTCTTCCTGATTGAATTCCAAAAGCACCCATACTCGTAGCACAAAATCCACTGCCCCAGATGGCACTAGTAAACTTAGGGTTGTCTCAGAAGAGGAGCTGAGGGCCTACTGCTGGAAGGTGCTGAGTACTTCCCGTGAGATGCAACATGTCCTCAACTCCCATTGACTTAAATAGGAGTCAAGGGCAGGAAGCAGTTTGGGTGAGGAACACAGCACCCTGCAGTGTTGTGTGCTGGATAAGCATGAAGACTGAACTGATGCTCACCCATGCAGAGGGTCCTTCCAAGGCACGGGTGAGGCACATTAGTTTGTGAGGAAACATGCATGGTGACTGCAGGGCCGGTTCAGGGATGTTTCGCGCCCTAGGCGAAACTTCCACCTTGCGCCCTCCCCGAACCCTGCGGCAGCTCCCCTCCGCCCTGAGGCGCCACCCCCCCCCCCCGCGGCACCTCCCCCCCCCCCCCCCCGCCCTGGGCCCCCCCCCCCATGCGGCAGCTCCCCACCCCCCGCCGGCCCGGGGAGCCGTGTGGCAGCTCCCCACCCCAGCTCACCTCTGCTCCACGCCCTCCCCAAGCCCTGCGGCAGCTCCCCATCCCCACCCCGCCCTGAGGTGCCTCCCCCATGGCAGCTCCCCCCCTCTCCCGCCCAGGGAGCCATGCGGCAGCTCCCCAGCTCACCTCTGCTCCACCCCCTCCCCGAGCCCTGCGGCAGCTCCCCACCCACCCTAGCCCTGAGGCACACCCCCCCCACGGCAGCTCCCCACCCCAGCTCACCTCTGCTCCGCCTCCTCCCTGAGCACGCCATTGCTGCTTCACTTCTCCCGCCTCCCAGGCTTGCGGTGCCAATCAGCTGTTTGGCGCCGCAAGCCTGGGAGGGAGAGAAGCAGAGTGGGGCGGCGTGCTCAGGGGAGGAGGCGGAGCAGAGGTGAGCGGGGGCAGGGAGTTCCCCAGCGTGCTGCCGCGGCCCCCCCCCCCTTACTTGCTGCAGGCGGCCCTCCCCGAGCCCCCCTGCCACAGCTCCCTCTGCCTAAATGCAGACGACAACCGGGGCGGCCGAAGATCCAGCCGCCATGGTCGCTGCCGAAGAAAATGCTGCCCCCCAAATGCTAGTGCCCTAGGCGACTGCCTAGGTCGCCTAATAGGTTGCACCAGCTCTGGGTGACTGCATCGGTGATGAAGAGGGAACTTCAGCTTTTAAGGATGTCAGGTTGGCACCTTCAATGAGCATGAATTCCCTGTAAAAAGGCAATGAGATTGGATCTGATGGATCTGACAAATTTCAGTTGAAATGTCACACTGGCACTGACGTCAGGCCTGAAAATTCCAGTTCATCTCACACAAAGAGGCTAGCGAGAAATAGGGGATCTCTTGACCACTTAAAACAAAACACACAAAGCAACAGTTTTGTAACCTCTCTAGTTCTAAAAGGACTTCATCGATTTTAGCCATGTGTTAAATAAAGAAATCACTTTCTGGCTTCAGACAAGAACAATTGCCAGTGACCAGCTTTCACTTGGTAAAGGTTTCACCCTACCCAGTTGTCTCTAAAGCTTGGTAACTGGGCTGAGGGAAACAAGGAGACAGGAAAAATAGTGCAGTTGTTAAGAAGCCTCATTTCTGCCCTTTCAGACACTTATTTAAATTATAAATTAATGGAGATATCCTATTTCCTAGAACTGGAAGGGACCTTGAAAGATCATCGAGTCCAGCCCCCTGCCTTCACTAGCAGGACCAAGTACTGATTTTGCCCCAAATCCCTAAATGGCCCCCTCAAGGATTGAGCTCACAACCCTGGGTGTAGCAGGCCAATGTTCAAACCACTGAGCTATCCCTCCCCTGCTATTTGTAGTCTTCCAGCCAATTTGTTTTATTCTGAACCCTGTTAGAAGCTGTTTACCTCTCCCAATTCACAGCCTGATCCTTCAAAGATTTACTCAATGGCACTGTTTCTGTGAGTAAACTGTTGACAGGATCAGCTCCTTAGATATTTGTGGAACGATAAATCAGTCTAATTGGGGACTGATTGGAGGGAGAAACTATGCAGGGAACTTTTAAAAAAATGAAAAAAAAGAGAAACAATTTAGCAATACATGTATTCCAAATAGTATAGAAAAGGTGCTTGGGATCTGTCCCCTGCTGTCGTCTTATCCTTCTGCTATAGCATGAAATTCCTTCCTCCAGAAAATTTTATTTTAAAAGTATTACTGGAAATCTGTCATTTGAAATTAAAGGGCGCTATTATAATAGGAGACAGTTGTGCGCAGCGTGTCTTGAATTGGTGCATTTTTAGTGGGAAATCCTGGTCCCACTGAAGTCAGTGGGAGTTTTGCAATTGACTTCACTGGGGCTAGGGTTTCACCTCTCCTGATTAGAGCCTCCGACTGGGAATCAGGAGACCCGGTTTCTAATCCTAGCTCTGCCTCCAATTTGCTCTGTGATCGTGGACAAGTCAAATCACTTCTCTGTGCTGTACGGCTGGTCTATGCCCACTTTGAACACCAGTTTAACTACATCGTTTTAAATAAACTCCTGGTGTGGACACTTTTAGATCAGTTTGAGTGCCTTAAATTGGCTTAACTTAATTCAGTTGGTAACTGAAAGTTTTAAGACTACCCGCGGTAGGGATTTGCCCGGATTGAGCTCCATTGGTTCCAGCACCAGTTGAGTTAAATCGGTTCTCCCCCGGTGTGTAGAACAGCCCTTAGTTTCCCTTTCTCTAAAACAGGGGTAATATTTACCCACCGTTGTAAAATACTTTGAGATCCTTGGATGAAAGGTACTGTATGCAATAGACTGTATGTGTAAAGTAATAGTATATTATGATTATTTCTTGACTCATGGAAGGTACTCCACCTTAGGAGTCAGTAATGAACACTTTGTTGTGGCTTATTGCTTAGTTAGCTCAGCTATCTGTGTATTATGATTGTGCCTAGACAAGGAGGTAAACTTTTCAAAAAGAGCCTAAATAAGGATATGGCTTCACTGCAGAGTTAACTCCTCTTGAGTTAGTCTAGTTCAAGTGAGAGCCAGACACACCGTGAAATAACACTCGAGCTACACAAATTAATTGTGTTAGCAGTTGACAAGTGGGGCTGATTCTAGCCGGTATCCCCTCTTGGGTCAGCCAACACTCAAGTTATTCTCGGGTTAACTCTGCAGTGAAGACAAGCCCTAACTGACTTAGGAGCCTACATCCCATTGTTTAAATTCCTACATCTCACTGACTTTCAATGAGATTTAGACTTGTAAGTGCCTAAGTCACTTTTGTGACTTTTAAGAGCTTTGGAAAATTTTGCCCTGAACCTGTTTTTTACGTTTCGGGATCAATGAGGCTTGTGAAAGTTTAACAGAGCCGGCAGTGCTAGATATTACTTTCCTGAGCCTTTGTGATACAGGCTTGTCTTGGTAAGAAACTGCCATGTGGCCTATTTGGTTTTAGTTTGTTTAGCATGTCGCCCCCCAGTGTTGGCTGTTGTGCTCCTGTGCTGTGTTATGCAAGGCCCAGATCAGAAGGACCTTCTCACCACTCTGTTAGACAATAGCTCAGGTAATGGCAGTCTGTCTGAGACTTTACCCACTACCCCTATTGTGAGTTTTGTTTCCAGACCCTCCACTGAGTAGCTGTGGACAAATTATCCTGTGGCCAGGGAAAAAATGCCTCTGCTTCTTCCCAAGCTCCTGCCCTTCAGCCTGTTCTTCTCAGAGGCTAGCTGTATTATCACTGTCCACTGCTAGGCCACCAGAACGCAGACAATGGTTTCTGGAGCACTGGCTGTCTGCCTGGTAATGCGAAAAAGTGAAACACACAAAGAAGTAAATTTCATACTGATACTGAGGCAGAAGATGTGGATATTTCATGAGGCATAGAAGAAAGTGCAGTAGCAAATGAGTAGGGAAGTTCGCTGTTCCCAGAAGGACTTTCTCTGCATCTGACAAGCCCTGAAATATAAGTAGGGCCCTACCAAATTCACGGTCATGAGAAATACCTCACAGGCTGGGAAATCTGGTTCCCCCCACCCCCCGTGAAATCTGGTCTTTTGTGTGCTTTTACCCTATATTATACAGATTTCATGGGGGAGACCAGTGGTTCTCAAATTGGGGGTCCTGACCCAAAAAGGAGTGGCGGGGGAGTCACAAGGTTATTTTAAGGGGGTCACAGTATTGCCAACCTTACTTCTGTACTGCCTGCAGAGCTAAGCGATCGAAGAGCGGTGGTTGCTGGCCTGGCACCAGCCAGTAGCAGCATATAAGTAAGGGATGGCAATACCATACCATGCCATCCTTTCTTCTGTGCTGCTGTCTTCAGAGCTGGGCAGCCAGAGAGTGGCAGCTGCTGACCAAGGGCCCAGCTCTGAAAGCAGCAGTGCAGAGGGTGGCAATACCATACCATGCCATCCTTTCTTCCACACTGCTGCTGGTGGTGATTCTGCCTTCAGAGCTGGGATCCCGGCCAGCAGCTGCCATTGGATGGACTAGATGACCAGCTCTGATGGCAGTGCCGCCACCAGCAGCAGCACAAAAGGGTAGCAGTACTGCAACCCCCACTACAATAACCTTGCGACACCCCCACACACACATGCACACAACTCCTTTTTGGGTCAGGATCCCTACAATTACAATACTGTGACATTTCAGATTTAAATAGCTGAAATCATGAAACTTACTATTTTTAAAATCCTACGACCGTAAAATTGACCAAAATGGACCGTGAATTTGGTATACTGATGTAGAGGCTTATTCGTTGCATACTGTGCGTTTTGATCATGCCAACGGTCTAGAATCATGTCAATCTTTTTCTAGCTCGGAATGAACAAGAGGAGCAGGAGGAAAAACGGGAGATAAAGAGAAGATTAACACGCAAGGTGAGAGGCAACTTTTATACTGTTGTAGTCCAGCTGGAACTTTCTACTGACTGCATAAACCTTTGCCTATTTCTTTTCCAGAGCACCCTTTTTAAAAAGAGAACTTAAAATATTATTGAACGAAATCTTAAACAACTGTCTTTGCATTTTAAGGGCGAAAACCCAGGGGAAAGAGAGGAGCATCTCTGGGGACTTCCAGGGCAATTATTAGAAATAATGGAATGAAAATGAACAAAGGAAAATTTAGGCTGAAGAGCAGGAAAGCATTTCTTAAGAGTAGCCTGTAAGAGTAAAAGCTTAACATTGATCTAATGCTATTTCCATTGAAGTCAGTGGCTCCCAATGATTTCTATGGGAGCAGAGTTAAGACAATGCTGAGTGCTTTTGAAAATCCTACTCAAGACACATTATACTGGGGAATGGACTTTTAATGGAAGGGAACTGTTGCCTTAACATTTAAAACTAGATAGGAACAAAGCTGTGGAGAATAGTGTGTAGTGCAGAAAAGGGAACAATCCTGTCTTGGCAGAAGAGGATGGACTAGATGACCTAATAGGTCTTTGCCATCTATGATGTTTCTACTCTTAAGGTTAAATAGTAGTAATTTTATATATACTTGGTGAGCTGGTGTGAATCCTCATAGAGCAGTGGTGGGCAACCTGCAGTCCTCCGCCACTTCCCGCAGCTCCCATTGGCCACTGGGAGCTGCGGGCAGCCGGGCCTGCGGACAGTCAATGTAAACAGTCTTGCGGCTCGCCAGTGGATTACCCTGACAGGCCGCAGGTTGCCCACCACTGTCCTAGAAGCATTGATTTCAGCGGCACTATACTAATTTATATTCGTTGAGGACCTTGCCTGTTGTTTTTAAATAAAGTTTGTTTGGCAATTATATCAATATTTCCCATATGAGGAGAGAGATGGAAGAAGCACTACTCTGAACTCATACCGTTAAATAATTCTCTTCTCCAAACAATTTTATAAACACCAAAAAGTTGAATAGAGAGTTGTAACATATATAAATAATAAAACTGATAAAGGACTATAAACAGGATATATGTTGTAATATGAAATCAAAAGTTTTAATTCCAGGCTAATATTTGGGTCAGTTCGTCTTCTGTCTAACCTGGCTTCTTTCACCCTTAGAAATAATGGCCCAGAGTCTCACTCTATAGCTGTATCTTGTCAATGGAGCTATGCCAATTTACAGATGAGGATCTGGCCCACTGAGCTATAATGTTTAAAAAAAAAAAAAAAACCCATAACTTCCTGACAACAAGACTAAGCACATTTCCACTGCCATCCTGTTTATACCGATGTTTGTGGAAAAGAATCAATTCACACTTCAAGGCAAAGCTCGGGTTAATCTCTGCACAGAAATTGCAAATATCATTTTGCAAGTCTTTCATTCTTGTTATATTTAGGTAGGCAAACATGTACAGGAATCCAGTCCAAATGGTAGTGCTATTTGCTAAACAAACATGCAAGATAGAAACATTGCGCGCACACACACACACACAAATAATTGCCAAAGAATCTGGCTTTCATATACCAACCTGCCCTGTCACTGTACAGTTCCCCGCCACACACCCGCCCTTCAGGAAATGCAGAAGGCAAGAGCAGCTACTTGCACTGAAGAGGTCACCACTACAAGTGTTCTGTCTACTGCAGTGGTCTCCAACCTTTTTACGCCCAAGATCACTTTTTGAATTTAAAGGCAACCCAGGATCAACCCGGCCCCTTCCCCAAAGCCCTGCCCCACTCACTCCATCCCCTGCTCTCTCCATTACTCACTTTCCGCCACCCTCACTCGCTTTCACCAGGCTGGGGTGGGGGGTTGGGGAGGAGGTGCAGGGTCTTGGCTGGAGCCGAGGGGTTCACAGTGTGGGAGGGGGCTCTGGGCTGAGCCTGGGGCAGGGGGTTGGGGTGCAGGAGGGGGTATAGGGTGCTGGCTCTGGGAGGGGGGTCAGGGATGGTTTGGGGGGGTGGGGCTTGGGGTGCTGCGGGGGCAGTGCTTGCAGGCAGGAGCAGCGCGTGGAGGGAGACCCCTGCCCCCGGGCACGCTGCCCACTTCCGGGAGCACCATGGGGCTGGGACAGGCAGGGAGCTTGTCTTAGTGGCAGCCCCGCTGTGCCACTGGAGATTGTGATCAACTGGGAGATCCTAGTTGGTGACCACTGGTCTACTGTATAACTGCAACTCTACCTGTGATCCTGAAGATTTCAGTTACTTGACAGGCAATTCCTGTTCACACTTGCAAACAATAGCAACAGTTGAGCCTGTTACTGCACAGCCTCCATTCCCATTAAACTAGGTTCTTTGTCGCTCATATCACACTCTAGACATGTTCCTTTTGGCCGTTTTTGGACTTTTACTAAATAAGCATATGATCTCATGAGCCCTACACTCTAATCACACTGAATTTCAGTGGGAGCTTTGTGCATGGAAAGCTCCTGGGATCAGGCCCTAAGTGGATACATGGCTTAGGTTGTTTATCTGTTTTCAATTTTTAAACTAATTGTTCTAGTGACAGCTTCTATTTGTCTGTAATTATACAGAAAGAACCATGGTACTTCAATACTATTGGATTTTGCTGTGATCTACGAATGTACTGTGTCCCTGTAGATAACAAATGCTCAGAAATCACTAGAGAGAAGGAATGAATAAAGTTTGAAAGTTGACAAATAACAATTAGGAATGCCAAGTACCTGGTGAATTTCAGAAAGATTACAATTATTCCCCAAGCTCTCGCTTTCATGAATATGGCCCAGATGTGTCTCTGCATCTTGAGTACCATGGCAGGTTCTCTCTGCCCAGCTGTACTGAAGTCTTATTAGCAAAGGATGTTAAACCTGAGATCAGGGACAAAGCTAACTGGTCTTTCCAAATGTTTACTCCACTATACCTGCCTGTTTCTGGGTGGTATTTAACACACCCACAGAGCAAATTCAAGGTGATGAAATATATGCAGAGCTTTATTCAAGTAGCATTGTATGTTTAACAACAACAGGGAAAGATGATTCTGTAGTGTCCATTCTAAAGTCTCTTAACTGTAAAAACATTAAACAACACAAATTGTTACCCATCTGATTTTGTGAGACCATCCTGTCTTCAATGGAACAGTTCCACTTCAGTGACCAGGGGCACCTCCAGAAATTCTTCACGTGAACCACGCTCACCTTGCGGCGGCTGGGCGCCTGTCCCATGGGGCTGGGCCCCTGTCCCATGGGGCTGGGCATTGCAAATTGTCATACAGGGTCACAACCACCCTCAGGTTTGCCCAGCAACCACTCCATCCAGGAGCTACTGAGCGAAACCTGAGTGGCATTGTGACCTCGCATGCCAGGTCGCAACGCCATTTGATTTGGGGGCCCCCCCTCTCAAATGGGAGGCTAAGGCAAACTGCCCCTTTCCCTTCCCCCTACCACCTCTGGGCAAACCTGCTGTCCAACTGGTACCCCTGCCATTGCTATGCACCATGCATAATACACGTGTGGCTGCGGGCACCACTGACCGTGTCCTTGAAAATCTTCTAGGACTGGCTTTTTGTCACAGGATGATGATGTATTGAAATATGACACACTATAATGACATGAGATTTTACCCCATGGGCAAACTGTTAAAGGTTACATTTTTAATTCAGACATCCAAATGGAGACCTCTTCAAAGCCCAGAAAGGACTGGAAAGGAGCCGTTGATGATTTCATAAGCTTCATTACACAGAAATCCTCAGTGCAATTCAAAGAGCAACTTAGATTTACTGTAAATCTGAAACCTGAAATAAATCTCTCACGGACCTGGACCTAGATCCAGATTAGGGACAGAGTAACGCATTCCTGAGGTGTGTGTGGAAGTCCTAAAGAATGGATCAGTGGTCCGGGGGCACTCTAGATGGATCAGAAACTTCATAGTAAGGGAAGCACTGGAGAGAGTGGGTCAACAGGGTGCATCAAGGAGTTTCAGGATGGTGAGGGAAGGCAGCCAAGGCTGCAGATGAACGTCACAGGGGTTGTTGAGGAGTCTGTACAAATTGTTTCCTCTTCCTTCTTTCGTATGGCAACTTAAAATGTGACAGTTGTTTCCTGTATGGCTCAAATGCTGATAGCCTAACCCACAGAAAGTTCAGTTTGGTTTTTAAACTGGTTTTTTGCCTGAGTTGTCCTGGAAGTCTAATTCCAGCTTCTGTGGATTTCACTATGTACATATCTCTCTCTAGTTATTTACATAGCGCTCATCACCGTGCAAGCTTTCTTGGCCCGTGAGAGGGTGAATACAGTGCCCAGCTGTCATGCTTCAGCCTTCTCTGCAGCTTCTTACTGAAAATAGGGTCAAAACTATATGTTCTTCTTCAGGTGGCCTCTGCACATTCCCACTCTTGGGATGAACTGACAGTGCATCTTGAACGAGCAGAATCTTCAGTTAGCAATGCCTGTTGGGGAGTACTCTCCTGGCCCCTGCTCCTCCCCTTGCAGTTCCTAATGTCAAGGCATGGCACACAGACTACCTTCATTCCTTCCAACCACAGGAGCAGATGGACCAGGAGCCTTGCCAGGTTTTTGGATCATTCCCCGTGCAGCAGCCTTCAATTAGATTTTAATTAGTTCTACATTATTCTTTTCTTTTCTTGTTTTTTTTTAACTAAGGATCTGATATGTCAGAATTAACAACCAGCAAAGAGAGGGGGTGTCTCTTGCCCTGCCGTTTTTCTAAACTCTCCCTTTGGTAACCTTAGAAATGACCCACCTGGTTTTCAGTGTTCTGGGTTCACTTTCTAGGAGTAAGATTACCCTGCCAGCTCTCGATGGTTTATTAGTGTCCGCAGTAAGTACCTGGCTAATCCATCATCTGGACAGACAATTTAAAAGAATCAGACAAGCTATACCAGCTGCATCTTGCCAGTTCCCATCCTGGCAGACGCATCCAGCTTCAGTTTCGTTGGTGGTGGTGGCTGCCGTTCAAAGAGGAAGTAAAGTCCACAATCTGGTAATGCCGTATGACAATCTCTGTTTAAGCAAGGCAGCTCATCGCACCGTCCAGAGAGAATAATGCTGCTTGACAAACTCCCCAGATGTGCAGAGACCACTTGAAGAAGAATGAAGTTTACTCACCTGTAACTGGAGTTCTTCAGGGTGGACTCTGCACATTCGCCCTCCCTGCCCACCTCCCACTCTTCCTCCAAATCCTAATTTCAATTTTGTACCTGGGGGGTGATGAAAAGAACTGAGGTGGTTGGCCCACCGGGCACTCATGGTATAGCCCTGCCCTCCAACCATTCAGAGCCACAAGGAAAGGGGCACTCCAACAGATGCTGCTACTAGAAACTACCCCAGTATGACCTGCACCACTGGCATATCCAAAGTGTGTGACCATTCAGAGTCCATCTTGAAGAATTCTGATTACAGGTGAGTAACCTTCCTTTAGAGATTCTGAGTCATCGGGAAATGCTGCAAGGAATTTATCGTCTGTTACCGGTGCATGAGTTTTGATGGAAACTGGGGTGGATAGATAGGGTAAGAGTAAATTCCCCATTAGAACTTCCATAGAACCCTAAGAAGATGACGAATAAGTGACGGGATATAGCAACATCTTAGGGCTGGTCTGCCTGTGGCGAAAAGCCCATAATAGCTAGTACACAAGAGCTATTCTGCACTAGCTTCCCATGTGGACACTCTTACTCCTCACTAACAATTCCTTGGTTGATATAAATTTAGCCACTTTGGAAGTGGATTAATCTAAACCCCACAAAGGCACTCTTAGTGCAGAGCAAGTTCAGCATTTAGTTGCATACACAGTAACATCCCTAGGGCAGATTGCTGAACCCTACGTTATTCTTGGCTATACAGGGAATCGGTGGTTTGGTTTGCCAACCTGAGGAGACAGCACTTTGGTTTGTTTTAGCATGCAAACGGGGTTCTTATCAAAGGTTGAAATTAGCTGCTGTTTTATCTCCAAAGTTCCTGACGACATTGAAAGAAATCCCCTTCTTCCCCCACCCCTGCTTCCATACAGAGGCTGGTTCTGATCTCATTTATACTGATGGAACTCTATTGACTTCAGGGGAGTTCCTCCTGATTTCCCTAATATGAGACCAATATCCAGCCCAAGGGATTATACTCCCCAACTCCCCAATATTCACATACATGCACCCCCTGTATACACCCGAAGGAGGAAAAGATACATGTATATCTCATTGTATATTTTCATTGCTCCCACAAATATACATATATACATGTATATTTTCATTGCTCCCACAAATGGGAGCAATGAAAATTCCCTCTGCCCATATTTTATGTTGCTTAAAAAATGTTAGGGCTCGTTCCAGATATTGACACTGAAACCTGTACTAGTGAACACCAGCTCTTTTAGGAAACTTCCCGTCCTAAAACACTGCCCCAAAGCATCCCTAAGCATACTGGGAGAAAGCTTAGCTTCATTAAAGTCTGTAGCAAAACTTTCATTGACTTGATGAAGCCAGGACTTCATCCACTGGGTACAATTCTTCTCCATCTTTTTTGGTAGACCACCTTCATTAAGCAACCAGTTTTGTCAGGCTCTTGACTGAATGCTTCAGGCAGGTTTCACTGTTTTTATCATGGTCACGTAACCCACCTGACCATTATGAGGAGGCAGTCATCAGTTTTACTAGTTGTCCACTAAGTAGCTATTTTTGACCCAAAAGATACTGTAGCTCATGAGAGAGAAACTAAATTCCCAGCAAAGGTCTCAGAGCAAATCACCTGAATGTCCTTGCCATGAACAAACACTGAAGTGGCATATACTGTTTTTCTGCTTAAGGACCCAGTCCTGCAAAGTACTGAGCATTCAGAACTCCACTGAGGTCAGTAGGATTTGAGGGTTCTGTGCACCTTGGAGAATCAGACCCACTGGGAGCTGAGGATGCTTAGCAGTGCACAAGAGGTGCTCATGCTGTGCAGTATTGGACCCAAAGAGAGACTGTAAATAACAGGACTTAATCCAAAGAGAGAACCAAAATGAATTGCTAACAGATCAGTATGTTAACTATGTAAATAACCGATAACCGCCGTAGTTATTGCTGTCTGTCTAAAGCACACACATTCTTTGTAGTAGTCTCTTATTTTATTTATTATTATCAGATCCTTATTTGGTTTAACATACTGAGTATTTAGTGTGTATAAATATGATTTTATTATAAAAATTATATATGTGAGTATATATAATTATTAATATTCTTCGTATTACCATAGCACCTACGAGCCCTACTCCTAAGCTGTTCAAGCCTTTGTTGCAATTTTGATCTAACACACCTGAATGAAATAAACTTCAAAGTTCCATGGCATTGAAGCCGCTTGGCACCTGTGCCACCTGGACATGTGAGAAGCGCCACCCATATACCCACACACCAGCTTGGCACTGTATGCCACGGTGCATCAAACAGCATCCTCGTGTCTGCCTCCTGCAGGGAAAATAAGCAAATTATTTAGTATGGCAACATCGCCCAAATATTAAACCAGGTTAAATGTGGAAAATGGGCAAGGAGCTATGAAAGAAAAACAAGTGTATAAAAAAAGCCTTCCCTCACCCCAAAATGACTGCAGTAATTGTAAAAATTGACTTCAATGTTTCCTTTGAATCCATCTTTTGAAAACTGCATTTAGTTTACAGGCTTTCATCTTTTGATCAAATGTCATCACCTACTATATAAATAGAGTATTAAATACCAAAAAAAAAAAAAATCCTACTTTTAAATAACAACCAGGGTCTGTCATGAACTGACAAGAGCTCAGAAATGAAAAGATAACACTGACACTTCATCCTTAATTCATGTTGTGGGGGAAAAGAGGCACATTGAGGCTAATAAAAGATGGAGTGTCAACCTTATCTTTGAATGTCCTGGCTTTTCGTTCCAGCCTTGATATTATTTAAATGTAGGGGTGGTTTGGGTATTTTCTTACTGGTTCATTTGCGGTTTAGATAAAAATTTAGAGGAGAGATAATCATGTTTAACTGCTGCAAAGCTGCCTGAACAGCAATGCTGTAATATTAACAGAGTTGACAGCATTTGTTTCTCTATTATTTTAAAAGGTACATAACCCCTAATGCATAATTTACAATCATATTTGATGTGAGCTGTAATACACAGAGAGAAGGACCATCTACAAGATGGAAATTACCATGGTTACAGCCCAAATGTTTTTCTTGCTTTTGAGGACAGAAAAAAAACATAGTCAAGAACTGTGTATTAACCCTGATATAGGCTATAAATAGCTCATTACCATGTTTTGCAGGTGGTTGTTTTGCTTTTTCTGCCCTGATAAGTAATAAGAGAGTGTGTTTATAACATAATCATGTTTCAGCCAACTTTGTTGGTTATCTCTGTAGTGTTGACAGAATCACAGAGACAGTTGTACTTTATAAACATTTCTCTTTTCAGCTTGACTGACAAAGTACTGTGTATCCCAAAGATAGCTTTGTATTATTGTCTGGAACAAATAGTTCACAAAAGTAGCAAAAAATATTGTACAGGCCAAGATGCACTGTTGTTTTCAAAAAACAAGATGGCCTGCGATGTTGTTAGCAGAGTTTAATGAAGCCCCACTTTGACATCACAATGTGCATTTTCCCCGTCCAACCCGGCATACTCAGTGTCTGCTGTTTTTCCTGAGCGTGGGATTGGGCATAGGCAGTAGCTACTGTTCTCAGGCCACTGTTAGTACAGTTTGCGTAAAAGCGATTGTAATTGTTTTAATTAAATACACACCACAAAATCCTCCCATAAAACTCTGACTTCATATCAAAGATAGTGTGAGAGAAAATAGCTGCTTTTAGAATCTCTGCAATTTTGGCTGCATCAGCAATATTTTGCAAATAGTCATCTTTCTTTTTTCTGTTGTAAACCAATAAGGTCCTTCCCTGTTAAATCAGCCTTGCAGAAAACTATTTTCATCCATACAGTAGCAGCAGCAAACATAGGAATTAACCTCATTCACCTCAGCGACGTGTGAACACCAAAACCTAATTGGGACCATTGAAATGGTATCATTATTAAGTATGGGCTTTTTTTAATCTTTGTTCCTTTAAAAAGCTTAGGAAATGTAACATGGAAGAAAAACTGTTAATGTAACATTGGAGTTGCACAAAAATCACAAAGGGTAAATTTTCAAACCATCTAAGTGATCTTCAAAAACAATTTCGGCACATAGGAGCCTAAAGCTCATTGAAAGTCACTAGTATTTAGGCGGGGAGGTATTTAGGCACCTAACTCGTATTGATTGATGGCCTAAATACCTTTGAGGATCTGGGCCTAAGTCAGTTTTGAATATGGGACTTAGGCTCGTAAGTCACTTAGACATTTTTGAAAATGTTGCCCTTCGGCTTATTTGAAACTTTTAATCAAAATTAAGAAATGCAAAAGTTAAGATTATCCCAGCACTATTAGCTCAGCTATGTTGCACATGTGTAGTATTTACCATTTCTGTTTTTCTGGTTAACTGGGTAGCAGTATATGTTAGGTATGTAAAATGTTGAATGGCTTACTCAATCCATTTTCCATTTTAATGCAGCATTTTGAGTTGGTGTAGAATGCCTTCATAATGTTGATTAATTTTGTTGGAATTCCATATTGTTTCACAATTTTCCACATTGTTTCTCTATTTACACTATCGAATGCCTTTTGAAAGTCCACAAAATTGATGGCATGACTGCCTTGGAATTCAACTGTGGTTTCAATAATCCAACTCAGGGTGAAAATAGCGTTTGTACACGATCTCCCTTGTCTAAATCCAGATTGTTGTTCACGTAGGATGGTATCCATCTTTCCTTTCATTTTGTTCAGGAGGACTGCTGCTAATACTTTTCCTGTGACAGATAGAACTGTTACTCCCCTCCAATTTGAATAATTGTTTAGATCACCTTTCTTTGGTAACTTGATTATAATATCGAGGGTCCATTCTTCCAGCACTTTCTCCTCCATCCATATTTTGTTGCATTTCATCACAAATGTCTGAGAAGAATACTGGGAATAACATATAGAGATAGGAAGACAAATGAAGAAGTCAGAAAAATTCCTGGACAAGGCACCCTCTCACAAATAATCTACAAAAGAAGACATCAGTGGCTGGGACATATGCTAAGAATGGAAAAAGAACACTTACTGAATACCACCCTTGAATGGAAGCCAGAAAATGCAAGAAAAGAGGAAGATCGCAAATAACATGGAAACGAACAGTTCTGAACGACATCAAGCACCTCAATATGAAATGGGAAGATTTGGAGAGAAGGGCAGTTGACAGGCAAGGATGACAAATGTGGGTAGCCCAATGTGCAGCAAAGCACGGGACGGACTAAGGTCTAAGGTAATATAAAATGTATTTTGTGCCATAAGGCTTATTGTATGGGCAACATGGCCAAGTTAAAATTGCTATTGGAACTTTAACTTTTGCAGTTTCTTACAGTGAGTTTAACTGTTCAGCCATAATGCTGGATTAATGCAACTGTTTGCATCGAATACATATATATAGTCTCTTCTTTAGAAAAGTACATATAATTCCAATTGACAGTAATGGGAATTCTGTGCATTCAAAGAGAATAAATCCCTTACAGCCAAATTCTGCCCTTGGATACATGCACATAGCTGACTACGGTATATGTGGACTATGGGCATATTATTTTTGATTTGTGTTTTTAAGCATGGTTGGCCTACATTTCTGCAGAACTCAGAAAAATTGCTTTGGAACAATGAAGATGGTTTCTTGACATGATGCAATACGTGCCTGAAATTTTTTCTTGTACTCAATATAATCTGTTAAAAAATCCAATATACTGTGACATAAAATCAAACTAAAGATAAAGTGAAAAGCTAAATGAGCAAAAGCCATCCTGCCTTCCTTTCCATGAGGTATTACAATGGTAAGTAATGGCACTTTGTCACCTTTCGAGCATAATTCAGAAAGGAATAGGCTCACTTCCTCAGCCTGCAGCCTCCGGTGCAGCAAAAGAGCACACATCACAACCCAGGAGTGGGCGTGGGCGGTGGGGAGGTGCTAGGGTGACCAAATAACAAATGTCAAAAATCGGGACACTTTTTTGGGGGGTGGGAGGGGGAATATGGTTGCCTATATTAGACAAAGCCCCTAATACTGCAACAGTGCCGATAATATCGAGACATCTGGTCTCCCTAGGAGGTGCGTGAAGGTGGCTAGTCACCTTTGTGTTCTCCTGATCTTCCTGTGCCTGTGATACACTGGGCCAGTCTCTGGTATTAGCTTGACGTCTGCTGGGTATCAACAGTAGCCAGGGATCAGTGAAGCATAGGGATGTTCCAGCCACAGTCCCTCCCCAATCTACTGCCCCTACTCCAGCTATAGGGGGGATGGCATATCAGTTGCTATGCCGGCTCTGTGCCACCGAGGGATCCTCCTGCAACCAGCTACTCCAACTCTAGGGCCTTTTTGCACCCTCATATCTGGTATTCAGAAGGCAAAACAGTGGTTTGTCTTCCAGCCACTGAATATGCAGAAGGTAATTAAAACCAATGAAGCTGACCATGTTACCTTTGGGACCTACTATCATTATGATCATTCTGCCTGTAAAATAACTCAATGAATAGCACTGGCGGGCGGGGAGGAATTACGTTTCAGTGCCCTTTCTCCCCTTGTACCTGCAGCTGAGCCAAAGGCCCACAGTGGAAGAGCTGCGTGAGAAAAAGATCCTCATCCGCTTCAGTGACTACGTGGAAGTGGCAGATGCTCAGGACTACGACAGGAGGGCGGACAAACCCTGGACGCGACTCTCAGCCGCCGACAAAGTAAGCCGAATGAGCTTAGGCTCCAGTAGCAGCTGTGTATTGATCACAAGGTTCAGTAATGCGGGTGTGACATGACACTGCGAACAAGGGCCTAACCTCAACTCAGTCTCCTTCCAAAGGTGGCCAGGGGACAGGCTATAATGCCTGGTCTGCCCACAGATTTTGTACCTGCCTAACTGTGCTGGTTAGGAATGCGATCGTAATTAATATAGTTATGCCAGAACATTCCCTAGCATGGATATAGATATACCTATATAAAGGTGCTTTATATCAGCATAACTTATTCCCCTTCCTATACAGGAATAAACTATGCTGGTGTAACCTCTTTTATACTGGCATATAACTGCATCAACACTAGAAGGATTGTACTGCTTTATCTGTACCTGTAGAGTTAAAATAGTACGGCTTTTGAATGTAGACAAGGCCTAAGAGCGGCTGGCTGGAAGGTAGAGGGTGAAATGCCTTTGGGAGGGTACTGACCATCCAGAGTTGCAGGGCTGCGTTGAACCCCAAGCTGATGAGTTTTCTATTCCTTTTCTGCTGATGTTCATGTATTTTGTTTTCTTGTTGTAAACATGAAGCCTCATTTGCCAATCCCGGTAAACCAGGACTAATCCCAGTGAAATCAATGGAGTTATACTGGCGTAAAATCAGCATTAGAGGGGAATCAGGATCTCTGAGGAATTTGTGCGTGTGTGTTGGTCGGTTGCGCTGAATAATTCTACCAGTTTATGGGTGGGGAGCTCGTACAAGCAAGGTTGCACATGATACCTGGAGATGGAATTAATGAACCAGTACCGCAGTGGCACTCACTAAAACTGTAGTCACATAATTAATCAATCCTTGGGTGCAAAATGTCAATTGATAAAATTGTCAAAAGCACCTGTCCAATAGAAAGCCACTGGGTCTCAGTTGCTTTTGAAAATTTTACTCAGTATTTTTATCTTAAGACAGGAGGGATAGAACATGATTTTGGATCACTTGATGATTGCCCTGTTCTGTTCATTCCCTTTGAAGCATCTGGCATTGGCCACTGCCATAAGACAGGATACTGGGCTAGATGAACTACTGGTCTGACCCAATATGGCTGTTCTTATGTTATGTTCTTTCCTGCTCCCCAAAAGTTTTTTAACCACCTAATCATTGTCTTATGTGCCATATATATTGAGAAATATATCAATTCTCTGTATCAAGTGCACCTTTTTTTGAGTGTTAGTGGAGTCTGGCACATCAGTTATTCCTATATTCTACCACCACATTGAGTCTGTGATGGGAATCAGCAGCAAAGGGCTTACTGCCCTGGCATTATATAAATTTAACACTGAGGTTGCAGAAAGAAGGTGGACTGTATTCACACTTCAGGCTGTTTCCACTTGTTTCTTTGTCCTACTATGTAGAGTACAATGTCTGTCTCAAGCAGAGACAAGGTGATAGCGCCACAAAGTGAGACAGAGAAATTTAAACTTTTTATTACCTTTCTCAAGACAGACAAGACTATGGGCCTGAGAAATGTTACACCCACTCTTTGGCCCCTTTACATTGCCACTGTGATTTAAAGGGTCCATAGTTTAAATGGAAATCAGGATCTAAATTTTTTTTTAATGTGGAACTGTGTCAGCCCAGCATGTTACCACCAGGCTGTGTAGTCCAGTAGACAGGAAATACAACTGGGAGCCCTGATTTCTATTCCTGACCCTACAGCTGACTAACTGTGCAATTAAGGCTTGTCTACACAGGCAGGTGTTAGCAGTTATACCAGTATAGCTAAACCAATATAGTTATATCAGTATAACTACCCATGGGGACATTCTTATTCTAGTATAAGAGTGGCTTTCTTCAGTTTAGCTTTAATCCCTTCCAAAGCAATGAAAACCAAACCAAAAAAAACCTTTACTTATTCCAGAATAAGACTGTCCATCCTGGGCATTATGTTGAGATAACTATATCAGTTTCAATTCACATCTTGGCTTATACTAATATAATTTTCCTTTGTGGACAAGCCCTTAGACAAGTAACTCAACCAATCTGTACTTTATTTTTCCTCATCTATAAAATGGAAATTACAAAGCTGGACAGGCATTATTAAGTGTTTGTAGCTCTCTGACTGAAAAGTAGTATAAAAGTGCTAAGTACCAGTATTAAAAAGAAAGTAAATATGGGAGGGAAATGGAGCTTGGACCCTTATTTATGGTGTATGTTGAAGGCCAGTCTGTATCACTGAGTTCTGGCGGTCGCTGATCAAGACCTCTAGCAAAACAGAGGAAACAAGGCTTGATATTCCTTCTGCATGTATAAGGGAGCAAAAAAAGTGCACAAATCTGTTTTTCCCACTTGAGGTCAGGTCCTATGGAAAATACCACGACTGCTGGCATCTGCAGTGCCTGCTTTCCCACATCATCATTTACACCATTTAAACAAAAAATAGAAAAACAAATTGAAACCATCTCTGACAAAACCAAAACTCCCCTATTGAAGATTATTCCCCTCCACAGCTACTATTCAATAACTTTCTGTCTTCATGGGCCAGGGCGAAGATTTATTGCAAAAATATATTTTTCTAATGGATTTTCTGTTTGTCAAATTAATCTTGCTCTCCATGTTCTGGATGTGCGGAATTGTGTTCAGTCTGACTTCATCTTTACCAACTGTAATGGTTTGAGGAATAAAAAGGGCATGTTAAGATCTCCCCAATAGATCAGGAATGCGTAGGGTAATAGATTTCAGACCTTGTGGGAGCCGCCTGTGTGGCCCTTCACAGTCACTTAGGCGGCAAATCGGTCTGCTGAGGGCAGACCCTTGAGCTGCTGATAGATAAGGCACAGCCTGACAGTCATTTCCAAAGTAAATAAAACAACAATGCTGTATGTAAAGAGCACAAAGGGCCCAGTTCTGCAGCTCATGCAAAGAGTCCTTGTCAGAGGCAGTGCTGGCCCATTGGGGGCCCTCAGCAGGAATATTTTGGGGCCCCCTTAAGCTGCTCGGAGCCCTAAGCAATTGTTAGGCTATGTCTACACTGCACACCTTACAATGGCACAGCTGTGCCTCTGCGGCCGCACCAGTGTGATGCGTGCTGTGTAGCCGCTCTTTGTCACCGGGAGAGAGCTCTCCCAGTGACAAAATAAAACCACCTCCAATGAGGGGCGGTAGCTTCGTTGTCGGAAGCACGGCTCCTGCCGACGAAGCGCTGTCCACACCGGCACTGTTCGTCCTTAAAACTTTTGTCATTTAGGGGGGCGGTTTTTTTCACACCTCTGAGCAACAAAAGTTTTAATGACGAAAGTGCCAGTGTAGACATAGCCTTAGTCTGCTTACGCTAGCATCTGCTCTGGTCTAGATGAAGGCAGTTGGCTCTTGGATAAATCAGCCTGGCACATATCCCGTTTTGCACGGATGTAATTTATCTGTATTAGGAGGTTATACCAGTGCAGATTTCCTTAGACATAGCCCCTCCTCCCATGAGTAGCACTTACCGGTGGGACTACTCACATGAGTAAAAGGTTTCATAATTAGTTAGGGTTACCATACGTCCTCTTTTTCCCGGACATGTCCGGCTTTTCGGCACTCAAACCCCCGTCCGGGGGGAATTGCCAAAAAGCCGAACATGTCCGGGAAAATGGCGGCTCTGCTCCTCCCCTGACTCTTCGGCTCTGTTTAAGAGGCGAGCTGCCTAAGCGCTATGGGCTTCAGGCAGCCCCCTTGCCTCCGGACCCCAGCCGCCGGCCGGGCACTTCCCCTCCCGGGCTCCGGCGGCGCAGGGTCCGGAGGCATGGGCTGCCCGAAGCCGGTAGCACTGGGGCAGCTCGGCTCTTAAACAGAGCCGAAGAGTCAGGGGAGGAGCAGAGCCTCC